>NW_026872057.1:0-165163 GCF_033458585.1 Syngnathus typhle
TTTCTCGGCGAGCTGAGCACTTTTTCTGAATTGTGCCGCTCCCGTCACTCTGGTTAGGTTGGCATGGAAAAAAACGCTCTCGGGTGCTTTAGAGTGCCGAGTTTATCACTGCGCATGAAGAAATGACCACCTCCAACGTTTGGTTTATGTTTTATAAGCATTTTTAATTTTATTGCTTAAATCGCATTTTCTCGGCGAGCTGAGCACTTTTTCTGAATTGTGCCGCTCCCGTCACTCTGGTTAGGTTGGCATCGAAAAAAACGCTCTCGGGTGCTTTAGAGTGCCGAGTTTATCACTGCGCATGAAGAAATGGCCACCTCCAACGTTTGGTTTATGTTTTATAAGCATTTTTAATTTTATTGCTTAAATCGCATTTTCTCGGCGAGCTGAGCACTTTTTCTGAATTGTGCCGCTCCCGTCACTCTGGTTAGGTTGGCATGGAAAAAAAACGCTCTCGGGTGCTTTAGAGTGCCGAGTTTATTACTGCGCATGAAGAAATGACCACCTCCAACGTTTGGTTTATGTTTTATAAGCATTTTTAATTTTATTGCTTAAATCGCATTTTCTCGGCGAGCTGAGCACTTTTTCTGAATTGTGCCGCTCCCGTCACTCTGGTTAGGTTGGCATCGAAAAAAACGCTCTCGGGTGCTTTAGAGTGCCGAGTTTATCACTGCGCATGAAGAAATGACCACCTCCAACGTTTGGTTTATGTTTTATAAGCATTTTTAATTTTATTGCTTAAATCGCATTTTCTCGGCGAGCTGAGCGCTTTTTCTGAATTGTGCCGCTCCCGTCACTCTGGTTAGGTTGGCATCGAAAAAAACGCTCTCGGGTGCTTTAGAGTGCTGAGTTTATCACTGCGCATGAAGAAATGACCACCTCCAACGTTTGGTTTATGTTTTATAAGCATTTTTAATTTTATTGCTTAAATCGCATTTTCTCGGCTAGCTGAGCGCTTTTTCTGAATTGTGCCGCTCCCGTCACTCTGGTTAGGTTGGCATCGAAAAAAACGCTCTCGGGTGCTTTAGAGTGCCGAGTTTATCACTGCGCATGAAGAAATGACCACCTCCAACGTTTGGTTTATGTTTTATAAGCATTTTTAATTTTATTGCTTAAATCGCATTTTCTCGGCGAGCTGAGCACTTTTTCTGAATTGTGCCGCTCCCGTCACTCTGGTTAGGTTGGCATGGAAAAAAACACTCTCGGGTGCTTTAGAGTGCCGAGTTTATCACTGCGCATGAAGAAATGACCACCTCCAACGTTTGGTTTATGTTTTATAAGCATTTTTAATTTTATTGCTTAAATCGCATTTTCTCGGCGAGCTGAGCACTTTTTCTGAATTGTGCCGCTCCCGTCACTCTGGTTAGGTTGGCATGGAAAAAAACGCTCTCGGGTGCTTTAGAGTGCCGAGTTTATCACTGCGCATGAAGAAATGACCACCTCCAACGTTTGGTTTATGTTTTATAAGCATTTTTAATTTTATTGCTTAAATCGCATTTTCTCGGCGAGCTGAGCACTTTTTCTGAATTGTGCCGCTCCCGTCACTCTGGTTAGGTTGGCATGGAAAAAAACGCTCTCGGGTGCTTTAGAGTGCCGAGTTTATCACTGCGCATGAAGAAATGGCCACCTCCAACGTTTGGTTTATGTTTTATAAGCATTTTTAATTTTATTGCTTAAATCGCATTTTCTCGGCGAGCTGAGCTATTTTTCTGAATTGTGCCGCTCCCGTCACTCTGGTTAGGTTGGCATGGAAAAAAACGCTCTCGGGTGCTTTAGAGTGCCGAGTTTATCACTGCGCATGAAGAAATGGCCACCTCCAACGTTTGGTTTATGTTTTATAAGCATTTTTAATTTTATTGCTTAAATCGCATTTTCTCGGCGAGCTGAGCACTTTTTCTGAATTGTGCCGCTCCCGTCACTCTGGTTAGGTTGGCATGGAAAAAAACGCTCTCGGGTGCTTTAGAGTGCCGAGTTTATTACTGCGTAATAAGAAATGACCATCTACAACGTTTGGTTTATGTTTTATAAGCATTTTTAATTTTATTGCTTAAATCGCATTTTCTCGGCGAGCTGAGCACTTTTTCTGAATTGTGCCGCTCCCGTCACTCTGGTTAGGTTGGCATCGAAAAAAACGCTCTCGGGTGCTTTAGAGTGCCGAGTTTATCACTGCGCATGAAGAAATGACCACCTCCAACGTTTGGTTTATGTTTTATAAGCATTTTTAATTTTATTGCTTAAATCGCATTTTCTCGGCGAGCTGAGCGCTTTTTCTGAATTGTGCCGCTCCCGTCACTCTGGTTAGGTTGGCATCGAATAAAACGCTCTCGGGTGCTTTAGAGTGCCGAGTTTATCACTGCGCATGAAGAAATTACCACCTCCAACGTTTGGTTTATGTTTTATAAGCATTTTTAATTTTATTGCTTAAATCGCATTTTCTCGGCGAGCTGAGCACTTTTTCTGAATTGTGCCGCTCCCGTCACTCTGGTTAGGTTGGCATGGAAAAAAACGCTCTCGGGTGCTTTAGAGTGCCGAGTTTATTACTGCGTAATAAGAAATGACCATCTACAACGTTTGGTTTATGTTTTATAAGCATTTTTAATTTTATTGCTTAAATCGCATTTTCTCGGCGAGCTGAGCACTTTTTCTGAATTGTGCCGCTCCCGTCACTCTGGTTAGGTTGGCATGGAAAAAAACGCTCTCGGGTGCTTTAGAGTGCCGAGTTTATCACTGCGCATGAAGAAATGACCACCTCCAACGTTTGGTTTATGTTTTATAAGCATTTTTAATTTTATTGCTTAAATCGCATTTTCTCGGCGAGCTGAGCACTTTTTCTGAATTGTGCCGCTCCCGTCACTCTGGTTAGGTTGGCATGGAAAAAAACGCTCTCGGGTGCTTTAGAGTGCCGAGTTTATCACTGCGCATGAAGAAATGGCCACCTCCAACGTTTGGTTTATGTTTTATAAGCATTTTTAATTTTATTGCTTGAATCGCATTTTCTCGGCGAGCTGAGCACTTTTTCTGAATTGTGCCGCTCCCGTCACTCTGGTTAGGTTGGCATGGAAAAAAACGCTCTCGGGTGCTTTAGAGTGCCGAGTTTATCACTGCGCATGAAGAAATGGCCACCTCCAACGTTTGGTTTATGTTTTATAAGCATTTTTAATTTTATTGCTTAAATCGCATTTTCTCGGCGAGCTGAGCACTTTTTCTGAATAGTGCCGCTCCCGTCACTCTGTTTAGGTTGGCATGGAAAAAAACGCTCTCGGGTGCTTTAGAGTGCCGAGTTTATCACTGCGCATGAAGAAAAGACCACCTCCAACGTTTGGTTTATGTTTTATAAGCATTTTTAAGTTTATTGCTTAAATCGCATTTTCTCGGCGAGCTGAGCACTTTTTCTGAATTGTGCCGCTCCTGTCACTCTGGTTAGGTTGGCATGGAAAAAAACGCTCTCGGGTGCTTTAGAGTGCCGAGTTTATCACTGCGCATGAAGAAATGACCACCTCCAACGTTTGGTTTATGTTTTATAAGCATTTTTAATTTTATTGCTTAAATCGCATTTTCTCGGCGAGCTGAGCACTTTTTCTGAATTGTGCCGCTCCCGTCACTCTGGTTAGGTTGGCATGGAAAAAAACGCTCTCGGGTGCTTTAGAGTGCCGAGTTTATCACTGCGCATGAAGAAATGGCCACCTCCAACGTTTGGTTTATGTTTTATAAGCATTTTTAATTGTATTGCTTAAATCGCATTTTCTCGGCGAGCTGAGCACTTTTTCTGAATTGTGCCGCTCCCGTCACTCTGGTTAGGTTGGCATGCAAAAAAACGCTCTCGGGTGCTTTAGAGTGCCGAGTTTATCACTGCGCATGAAGAAATGGCCACCTCCAACGTTTGGTTTATGTTTTATAAGCATTTTTAATTTTATTGCTTAAATCGCATTTTCTCGGCGAGCTGAGCACTTTTTCTGAATTGTGCCGCTCCCGTCACTCTGGTTAGGTTGGCATGGAAAAAAACGCTCTCGGGTGCTTTAGAGTGCCGAGTTTATCACTGCGCATGAAGAAATGACCACCTCCAACGTTTGGTTTATGTTTTATAAGCATTTTTAATTTTATTGCTTAAATCGCATTTTCTCGGCGAGCTGAGCACTTTTTCTGAATTGTGCCGCTCCCGTCACTCTGGTTAGGTTGGCATGGAAAAAAACGCTCTCGGGTGCTTTAGAGTGCCGAGTTTATCACTGCGCATGAAGAAATGGCCACCTCCAACGTTTGGTTTATGTTTTATAAGCATTTTTAATTTTATTGCTTAAATCGCATTTTCTCGGCGAGCTGAGCACTTTTTCTGAATTGTGCCGCTCCCGTCACTCTGGTTAGGTTGGCATGGAAAAAAACGCTCTCGGGTGCTTTAGAGTGCCGAGTTTATCACTGCGCATGAAGAAATGACCACCTCCAACGTTTGGTTTATGTTTTATAAGCATTTTTAATTTTATTGCTTAAATCGCATTTTCTCGGCGAGCTGAGCACTTTTTCTGAATTGTGCCGCTCCCGTCACTCTGGTTAGGTTGGCATGGAAAAAAACGCTCTCGGGTGCTTTAGAGTGACGAGTTTATTACTGCGTAATAAGAAATGACCATCTACAACGTTTGGTTTATGTTTTATAAGCATTTTTAATTTTATTGCTTAAATCGCATTTTCTCGGCGAGCTGAGCACTTTTTCTGAATTGTGCCGCTCCCGTCACTCTGTTTAGGTTGGCATGGAAAAAAACGCTCTCGGGTGCTTTAGAGTGCCGAGTTTATCACTGCGCATGAAGAAAAGACCACCTCCAACGTTTGGTTTATGTTTTATAAGCATTTTTAATTTTATTGCTTAAATCGCATTTTCTCGGCGAGCTGAGCACTTTTTCTGAATTGTGCCGCTCCTGTCACTCTGGTTAGGTTGGCATGGAAAAAAACGCTCTCGGGTGCTTTAGAGTGCCGAGTTTATCACTGCGCATGAAGAAATGACCACCTCCAACGTTTGGTTTATGTTTTATAAGCATTTTTAATTTTATTGCTTAAATCGCATTTTCTCGGCGAGCTGAGCACTTTTTCTGAATTGTGCCGCTCCCGTCACTCTGGTTAGGTTGGCATGGAAAAAAACGCTCTCGGGTGCTTTAGAGTGCCGAGTTTATCACTGCGCATGAAGAAATGGCCACCTCCAACGTTTGGTTTATGTTTTATAAGCATTTTTAATTTAGTTGCTTAAATCGCATTTTCTCGGCGAGCTGAGCACTTTTTCTGAATTGTGCCGCTCCCGTCACTCTGGTTAGGTTGGCATGGAAAAAAACGCTCTCGGGTGCTTTAGAGTGCCGAGTTTATCACTGCGCATGAAGAAATGGCCACCTCCAACGTTTGGTTTATGTTTTATAAGCATTTTTAATTTTATTGCTTAAATCGCATTTTCTCGGCGAGCTGAGCACTTTTTCTGAATTGTGCCGCTCCCGTCACTCTGGTTAGGTTGGCATGGAAAAAAACGCTCTCGGGTGCTTTAGAGTGCCGAGTTTATCACTGCGCATGAAGAAATGACCACCTCCAACGTTTGGTTTATGTTTTATAAGCATTTTTAATTTTATTGCTTAAATCGCATTTTCTCGGCGAGCTGAGCACTTTTTCTGAATTGTGCCGCTCCCGTCACTCTGGTTAGGTTGGCATGGAAAAAAACGCTCTCGGGTGCTTTAGAGTGCCGAGTTTATCACTGCGCATGAAGAAATGACAACCTCCAACGTTTGGTTTATGTTTTATAAGCATTTTTAATTTTATTGCTTAAATCGCATTTTCTCGGCGAGCTGAGCGCTTTTTCTGAATTGTGCCGCTCCCGTCACTCTGGTTAGGTTGGCATCGAAAAAAACGCTCTCGGGTGCTTTAGAGTGCCGAGTTTATCACTGCGCATGAAGAAATGACCACCTCCAACGTTTGGTTTATGTTTTATAAGCATTTTTAATTTTATTGCTTAAATCGCATTTTCTCGGCGAGCTGAGCACTTTTTCTGAATTGTGCCGCTCCCGTCACTCTGGTTAGGTTGGCATCGAAAAAAACGCTCTCGGGTGCTTTAGAGTGCCGAGTTTATCACTGCGCATGAAGAAATGACCACCTCCAACGTTTGGTTTATGTTTTATAAGCATTTTTAATTTTATTGCTTAAATCGCATTTTGTCGGCGAGCTGAGCACTTTTTCTGAATTGTGCCGCTCCCGTCACTCTGGTTAGGTTGGCATCGAAAAAAACGCTCTCGGGTGCTTTAGAGTGCCGAGTTTATCACCGCGCATGAAGAAATGACCACCTCCAACGTTTGGTTTATGTTTTATAAGCATTTTTAATTTTATTGCTTAAATCGCATTTTCTCGGCGAGCTGAGCGCTTTTTCTGAATTGTGCCGCTCCCGTCACTCTGGTTAGGTTGGCATCGAAAAAAACGCTCTTGGGTGCTTTAGAGTGCCGAGTTTATCACTGCGCATGAAGAAATGACCACCTCCAACGTTTGGTTTATGTTTTATAATTATTTTTAATTTTATTGCTTAAATCGCATTTTCTCGGCGAGCTGAGCACTTTTTCTGAATTGTGCCGCTCCCGTCACTCTGGTTAGGTTGGCATGGAAAAAAACGCTCTCGGGTGCTTTAGAGTGCCGAGTTTATTACTGCGTAATAAGAAAAGACCATCTACAACGTTTGGTTTATGTTTTATAAGCATTTTAAATTTTATTGCTTAAATCGCATTTTCTCGGCGAGCTGAGCACTTTTTCTGAATTGTGCCGCTCCCGTCACTCTGGTTAGGTTGGCATCGAAAAAAACGCTCTCGGGTGCTTTAGAGTGCCGAGTTTATCACTGCGCATGAAGAAATGACCACCTCCAACGTTTGGTTTATGTTTTATAAGCATTTTTAATTTTATTGCTTAAATCGCATTTTCTCGGCGAGCTGAGCACTTTTTCTGAATTGTGCCGCTCCCGTCACTCTGGTTAGGTTGGCATCGAAAAAAACGCTCTCGGGTGCTTTAGAGTGCCGAGTTTATCACTGTGCATGAAGAAATGACCACCTCCAACGTTTGGTTTATGTTTTATAAGCATTTTTAATTTTATTGCTTAAATCGCATTTTCTCGGCGAGCTGAGCACTTTTTCTGAATTGTGCCGCTCCCGTCACTCTGGTTAGGTTGGCATGGAAAAAAACGCTCTCGGGTGCTTTAGAGTGCCGAGTTTATCACTGCACATGAAGAAATGACCACCTCCAACGTTTGGTTTATGTTTTATAAGCATTTTTAATTGTATTGCTTAAATCGCATTTTCTCGGCGAGCTGAGCACTTTTTCTGAATTGTGCCGCTCCCGTCACTCTGGTTAGGTTGGCATGGAAAAAAACGCTCTCGGGTGCTTTAGAGTGCCGAGTTTATTACTGCGTAATAAGAAATGACCATCTACAACGTTTGGTTTATGTTTTATAAGCATTTTTAATTTTATTGCTTAAATCGCATTTTCTCGGCGAGCTGAGCACTTTTTCTGAATTGTGCCGCTCCCGTCACTCTGGTTAGGTTGGCATCGAAAAAAACGCACTCGGGTGCTTTAGAGTGCCGAGTTTATCACTGCGCATGAAGAAATGACCACCTCCAACGTTTGGTTTGTGTTTTATAAGCATTTTTAATTTTATTGCTTAAATCGCATTTTCTCGGCGAGCTGAGCACTTTTTCTGAATTGTGCCGCTCCCGTCACTCTGGTTAGGTTGGCATGGAAAAAAACGCTCTCGGGTGCTTTAGAGTGCCGAGTTTATCACCGCGCATGAAGAAATGACCACCTCCAACGTTTGGTTTATGTTTTATAAGCATTTTTAATTTTATTGCTTAAATCGCATTTTCTCGGCGAGCTGAGCGCTTTTTCTGAATTGTGCCGCTCCCGTCACTCTGGTTAGGTTGGCATCGAATAAAACGCTCTCGGGTGCGTTAGAGTGCCGAGTTTATCACTGCGCATGAAGAAATGACCACCTCCAACGTTTGGTTTATGTTTTATAAGCATTTTTAATTTTATTGCTTAAATCGCATTTTCTCGGCGAGCTGAGCACTTTTTCTGAATTGTGCCGCTCCCGTCACTCTGGTTAGGTTGGCATGGAAAAAAACGCTCTCGGGTGCTTTAGAGTGCCGAGTTTATTACTGCGTAATAAGAAATGACCATCTACAACGTTTGGTTTATGTTTTATAAGCATTTTTAATTTTATTGCTTAAATCGCATTTTCTCGGCGAGCTGAGCACTTTTTCTGAATTGTGCCGCTCCCGTCACTCTGGTTAGGTTGGCATGGAAAAAAACGCTCTCGGGTGCTTTAGAGTGCCGAGTTTATCACTGCGCATGAAGAAATGACCACCTCCAACGTTTGGTTTATGTTTTATAAGCATTTTTAATTTTATTGCTTAAATCGCATTTTCTCGGCGAGCTGAGCACTTTTTCTGAATTGTGCCGCTCCCGTCACTCTGGTTAGGTTGGCATCGAAAAAAACGCTCTCGGGTGCTTTAGAGTGCCGAGTTTATTACTGCGTAATAAGAAATGACCATTTACAACGTTTGGTTTATGTTTTATAAGCATTTTTAATTTTATTGCTTAAATCGCATTTTCTCGGCGAGCTGAGCACTTTTTCTGAATTGTGCCGCTCCCGTCACTCTGGTTAGGTTGGCATCGAAAAAAACGCTCTCGGGTGCTTTAGAGTGCCGAGTTTATCACTGTGCATGAAGAAATGACCACCTCCAACGTTTGGTTTATGTTTTATAAGCATTTTTAATTTTATTGCTTAAATCGCATTTTCTCGGCGAGCTGAGCGCTTTTTCTGAATTGTGCCGCTCCCGTCACTCTGGTTAGGTTGGCATCGAAAAAAACGCTCTCGGGTGCTTTAGAGTGCCGAGTTTATTACTGCGTAATAAGAAATGACCATCTACAACGTTTGGTTTATGTTTTATAAGCATTTTTAATTTTATTGCTTAAATCGCATTTTCTCGGCGAGCTGAGCACTTTTTCTGAATTGTGCCGCTCCCGTCACTCTGGTTAGGTTGGCATCGAAAAAAACGCTCTCGGGTGCTTTAGAGTGCCGAGTTTATCACTGTGCATGAAGAAATGACCACCTCCAACGTTTGGTTTATGTTTTATAAGCATTTTTAATTTTATTGCTTAAATCGCATTTTCTCGGCGAGCTGAGCGCTTTTTCTGAATTGTGCCGCTCCCGTCACTCTGGTTAGGTTGGCATCGAAAAAAACGCTCTTGGGTGCTTTAGAGTGCCGAGTTTATCACTGCGCATGAAGAAATGACCACCTCCAACGTTTGGTTTATGTTTTATAAGCATTTTTAATTTTATTGCTTAAATCGCATTTTCTCGGCGAGCTGAGCACTTTTTCTGAATTGTGCCGCTCCCGTCACTCTGGTTAGGTTGGCATCGAAAAAAACGCTCTCGGGTGCTTTAGAGTGCCGAGTTTATCACTGCGCATGAAGAAATGACCAACTCCAATGTTTGGTTTATGTTTTATAAGCATTTTTAATTTTATTGCTTAAATCGCATTTTCTCGGCGAGCTGAGCACTTTTTCTAAATTGTGCCGCTCCCGTCACTCTGGTTAGGTTGGCATCGAAAAAAACGCTCTCGGGTGCTTTAGAGTGCCGAGTTTATCACTGCGCATGAAGAAATGACCACCTCCAACGTTTGGTTTATGTTTTATAAGCATTTTTAATTTTATTGCTTAAATCGCATTTTCTCGGCGAGCTGAGCACTTTTTCTGAATTGTGCCGCTCCCGTCACTCTGGTTAGGTTGGCATCGAAAAAAACGCTCTCGGGTGCTTTAGAGTGCCGAGTTTATCACTGCGCATGAAGAAATGACCACCTCCAACGTTTGGTTTATGTTTTATAAGCATTTTTAATTTTATTGCTTAAATCGCATTTTCTCGGCGAGCTGAGCACTTTTTCTGAATTGTGCCGCTCCCGTCACTCTGGTTAGGTTGGCATGGAAAAAAACGCTCTCGGGTGCTTTAGAGTGCCGAGTTTATCACTGCGCATGAAGAAATGGCCACCTCCAACGTTTGGTTTATGTTTTATAAGCATTTTTAATTTTATTGCTTAAATCGCATTTTCTCGGCGAGCTGAGCACTTTTTCTGAATTGTGCCGCTCCCGTCACTCTGGTTAGGTTGGCATCGAAAAAAACGCTCTCGGGTGCTTTAGAGTGCCGAGTTTATCACTGCGCATGAAGAAATGACCACCTCCAACGTTTGGTTTATGTTTTATAAGCATTTTTAATTTTATTGCTTAAATCGCATTTTCTCGGCGAGCTGAGCACTTTTTCTGAATTGTGCCGCTCCCGTCACTCTGGTTAGGTTGGCATGGAAAAAAACGCTCTCGGGTGCTTTAGAGTGCCGAGTTTATTACTGCGTAATAAGAAATGACCATCTACAACGTTTGGTTTATGTTTTATAAGCATTTTTAATTTTATTGCTTAAATCGCATTTTCTCGGCGAGCTGAGCACTTTTTCTGAATTGTGCCGCTCCCGTCACTCTGTTTAGGTTGGCATGGAAAAAAACGCTCTCGGGTGCTTTAGAGTGCCGAGTTTATCACTGCGCATGAAGAAAATACCACCTCCAACGTTTGGTTTATGTTTTATAAGCATTTTTAATTTTATTGCTTAAATCGCATTTTCTCGGCGAGCTGAGCACTTTTTCTGAATTGTGCCGCTCCTGTCACTCTGGTTAGGTTGGCATGGAAAAAAACGCTCTCGGGTGCTTTAGAGTGCCGAGTTTATCACTGCGCATGAAGAAATGACCACCTCCAACGTTTGGTTTATGTTTTATAAGCATTTTTAATTTTATTGCTTAAATCGCATTTTCTCGGCGAGCTGAGCACTTTTTCTGAATTGTGCCGCTCCCGTCACTCTGGTTAGGTTGGCATGGAAAAAAACGCTCTCGGGTGCTTTAGAGTGCCGAGTTTATCACTGCGCATGAAGAAATGACCACCTCCAACGTTTGGTTTATGTTTTATAAGCATTTTTAATTTTATTGCTTAAATCGCATTTTCTCGGCGAGCTGAGCACTTTTTCTGAATTGTGCCGCTCCCGTCACTCTGGTTAGGTTGGCATGGAAAAAAACGCTCTCGGGTGCTTTAGAGTGCCGAGTTTATTACTGCGTAATAAGAAATGACCATCTACAACGTTTGGTTTATGTTTTATAAGCATTTTTAATTTTATTGCTTAAATCGCATTTTCTCGGCGAGCTGAGCACTTTTTCTGAATTGTGCCGCTCCCGTCACTCTGTTTAGGTTGGCATGGAAAAAAACACTCTCGGGTGCTTTAGAGTGCCGAGTTTATCACTGCGCATGAAGAAAAGACCACCTCCAACGTTTGGTTTATGTTTTATAAGCATTTTTAATTTTATTGCTTAAATCGCATTTTCTCGGCGAGCTGAGCACTTTTTCTGAATTGTGCCGCTCCTGTCACTCTGGTTAGGTTGGCATGGAAAAAAACGCTCTCGGGTGCTTTAGAGTGCCGAGTTTATCACTGTGCATGAAGAAATGACCACCTCCAACGTTTGGTTTATGTTTTATAAGCATTTTTAATTTTATTGCTTAAATCGCATTTTCTCGGCGAGCTGAGCACTTTTTCTGAATTGTGCCGCTCCCGTCACTCTGGTTAGGTTGGCATGGAAAAAAACGCTCTCGGGTGCTTTAGAGTGCCGAGTTTATCACTGCGCATGAAGAAATGGCCACCTCCAACGTTTGGTTTATGTTTTATAAGCATTTTTAATTTTATTGCTTGAATCGCATTTTCTCGCCGAGCTGAGCACTTTTTCTGAATTGTGCCGCTCCCGTCACTCTGGTTAGGTTGGCATGGAAAAAAACGCTCTCGGGTGCTTTAGAGTGCCGAGTTTATCACTGCGCATGAAGAAATGGCCACCTCCAACGTTTGGTTTATGTTTTATAAGCATTTTTAATTTTATTGCTTAAATCGCATTTTCTCGGCGAGCTGAGCACTTTTTCTGAATTGTGCCGCTCCCGTCACTCTGGTTAGGTTGGCATGGAAAAAAACGCTCTCGGGTGCTTTAGAGTGCCGAGTTTATCACTGCGCATGAAGAAATGACCACCTCCAACGTTTGGTTTATGTTTTATAAGCATTTTTAATTTTATTGCTTAAATCGCATTTTCTCGGCGAGCTGAGCACTTTTTCTGAATTGTGCCGCTCCCGTCACTCTGGTTAGGTTGGCATCGAAAAAAACGCTCTCGGGTGCTTTAAAGTGCCGAGTTTATCACTGCGCATGAAGAAATGACCACCTCCAATATTTGGTTTATGTTTTATAAGCATTTTTAATTTTATTGCTTAAATCGCATTTTCTCGGCGAGCTGAGCACTTTTTCTGAATTGTGCCGCTCCCGTCACTCTGGTTAGGTTGGCATGAAAAAAAACGCTCTCGGGTGCTTTAGAGTGCCGAGTTTATCACTGTGCATGAAGAAATGACCACCTCCAACGTTTGGTTTATGTTTTATAAGCATTTTTAATTTTATTGCTTAAATCGCATTTTCTCGGCGAGCTGAGCGCTTTTTCTGAATTGTGCCGCTCCCGTCACTCTGGTTAGGTTGGCATCGAAAAAAACGCTCTCGGGTGCTTTAGAGTGCCGAGTTTATTACTGCGTAATAAGAAATGACAATTTACAACGTTTGGTTTATGTTTTATAAGCATTTTTAATTTTATTGCTTAAATCGCATTTTCTCGGCGAGCTGAGCACTTTTTCTGAATTGTGCCGCTCCCGTCACTCTGGTTAGGTTGGCATCGAAAAAAACGCTCTCGGGTGCTTTAGAGTGCCGAGTTTATCACTGTGCATGAAGAAATGACCACCTCCAACGTTTGGTTTATGTTTTATAAGCATTTTTAATTTTATTGCTTAAATCGCATTTTCTCGGCGAGCTGAGCGCTTTTTCTGAATTGTGCCGCTCCCGTCACTCTGGTTAGGTTGGCATCGAAAAAAACGCTCTCGGGTGCTTTAGAGTGCCGAGTTTATTACTGCGTAATAAGAAATGACCATCTACAACGTTTGGTTTATGTTTTATAAGCATTTTTAATTTTATTGCTTAAATCGCATTTTCTCGGCGAGCTGAGCACTTTTTCTGAATTGTGCCGCTCCCGTCACTCTGGTTAGGTTGGCATCGAAAAAAACGCTCTCGGGTGCTTTAGAGTGCCGAGTTTATCACTGTGCATGAAGAAATGACCACCTCCAACGTTTGGTTTATGTTTTATAAGCATTTTTAATTTTATTGCTTAAATCGCATTTTCTCGGCGAGCTGAGCGCTTTTTCTGAATTGTGCCGCTCCCGTCACTCTGGTTAGGTTGGCATCGAAAAAAACGCTCTTGGGTGCTTTAGAGTGCCGAGTTTATCACTGCGCATGAAGAAATGACCACCTCCAACGTTTGGTTTATGTTTTATAAGCATTTTTAATTTTATTGCTTAAATCGCATTTTCTCGGCGAGCTGAGCACTTTTTCTGAATTGTGCCGCTCCCTTCACTCTGGTTAGGTTGGCATCGAAAAAAACGCTCTCGGGTGCTTTAGAGTGCCGAGTTTATCACTGCGCATGAAGAAATGACCAACTCCAACGTTTGGTTTATGTTTTATAAGCATTTTTAATTTTATTGCTTAAATCGCATTTTCTCGGCGAGCTGAGCACTTTTTCTGAATTGTGCCGCTCCCGTCACTCTGGTTAGGTTGGCATCGAAAAAAACGCTCTCGGGTGCTTTAGAGTGCCGAGTTTATCACTGCGCATGAAGAAATTACCACCTCCAACGTTTGGTTTATGTTTTATAAGCATTTTTAATTTTATTGCTTAAATCGCATTTTCTCGGCGAGCTGAGCGCTTTTTCTGAATTGTGCCGCTCGCGTCACTCTGGTTAGGTTGGCATCGAAAAAAACGCTCTCGGGTGCTTTAGAGTGCCGAGTTTATCACTGCGCATGAAGAAATGACCACCTCCAACGTTTGGTTTATGTTTTATAAGCATTTTTAATTTTATTGCTTAAATCGCATTTTCTCGGCGAGCTGAGCACTTTTTCTGAATTGTGCCGCTCCCGTCACTCTGGTTAGGTTGGCATCGAAAAAAACGCTCTCGGGTGCTTTAGAGTGCCGAGTTTATCACTGTGCATGAAGAAATGACCACCTCCAACGTTTGGTTTATGTTTTATAAGCATTTTTAATTTTATTGCTTAAATCGCATTTTCTCGGCGAGCTGAGCGCTTTTTCTGAATTGTGCCGCTCCCGTCACTCTGGTTAGGTTGGCATCGAAAAAAACGCTCTTGGGTGCTTTAGAGTGCCGAGTTTATCACTGCGCATGAAGAAATGACCACCTCCAACGTTTGGTTTATGTTTTATAAGCATTTTTAATTTTATTGCTTAAATCGCATTTTCTCGGCGAGCTGAGCACTTTTTCTGAATTGTGCCGCTCCCGTCACTCTGGTTAGGTTGGCATCGAAAAAAACGCTCTCGGGTGCTTTAGAGTGCCGAGTTTATCACTGCGCATGAAGAAATGACCAACTCCAACGTTTGGTTTATGTTTTATAAGCATTTTTAATTTTATTGCTTAAATCGCATTTTCTCGGCGAGCTGAGCACTTTTTCTGAATTGTGCCGCTCCCGTCACTCTGGTTAGGTTGGCATCGAAAAAAACGCTCTCGGGTGCTTTAGAGTGCCGAGTTTATCACTGCGCATGAAGAAATGACCACCTCCAACGTTTGGTTTATGTTTTATAAGCATTTTTAATTTTATTGCTTAAATCGCATTTTCTCGGCGAGCTGAGCACTTTTTCTGAATTGTGCCGCTCCCGTCACTCTGGTTAGGTTGGCATCGAATAAAACGCTCTCGGGTGCTTTAGAGTGCCGAGTTTATCACTGCGCATGAAGAAATGACCACCTCCAACGTTTGGTTTATGTTTTATAAGCATTTTTAATTTTATTGCTTAAATCGCATTTTCTCGGCGAGCTGAGCACTTTTTCTGAATTGTGCCGCTCCCGTCACTCTGGTTAGGTTGGCATGGAAAAAAACGCTCTCGGGTGCTTTAGAGTGCCGAGTTTATCACTGCGCATGAAGAAATGACCACCTCCAACGTTTGGTTTATGTTTTATAAGCATTTTTAATTTTATTGCTTAAATCGCATTTTCTCGGCGAGCTGAGCACTTTTTCTGAATTGTGCCGCTCCCGTCACTCTGGTTAGGTTGGCATGGAAAAAAACGCTCTCGGGTGCTTAAGAGTGCCGAGTTTATTACTGCGTAATAAGAAATGACCATCTACAACGTTTGGTTTATGTTTTATAAGCATTTTAAATTTTATTGCTTAAATTGCATTTTCTCGGCGAGCTGAGCACTTTTTCTGAATTGTGCCGCTCCCGTCACTCTGGTTAGGTTGGCATCGAAAAAAACGCTCTCGGGTGCTTTAGAGTGCCGAGTTTATCACTGCGCATGAAGAAATGACCACCTCCAACGTTTGGTTTATGTTTTATAAGCATTTTTAATTTTATTGCTTAAATCGCATTTTCTCGGCGAGCTGAGCACTTTTTCTGAATTGTGCCGCTCCCGTCACTCTGGTTAGGTTGGCATCGAAAAAAACGCTCTCGGGTGCTTTAGAGTGCCGAGTTTATCACTGCGCATGAAGAAATGACCACCTCCAACGTTTGGTTTATGTTTTATAAGCATTTTTAATTTTATTGCTTAAATCGCATTTTCTCGGCGAGCTGAGCGCTTTTTCTGAATTGTGCCGCTCCCGTCACTCTGGTTAGGTTGGCATCGAAAAAAACGCTCTCGGGTGCTTTAGAGTGCCGAGTTTATCACTGCGCATGAAGAAATGACCACCTCCAACGTTTGGTTTATGTTTTATAAGCATTTTTAATTTTATTGCTTAAATCGCATTTTCTCGGCGAGCTGAGCGCTTTTTCTGAATTGTGCCGCTCCCGTCACTCTGGTTAGGTTGGCATCGAAAAAAACGCTCTCGGGTGCTTTAGAGTGCCGAGTTTATCACTGCGCATGAAGAAATGACCACCTCCAACGTTTGGTTTATGTTTTATAAGCATTTTTAATTTTATTGCTTAAATCGCATTTTCTCGGCGAGCTGAGCACTTTTTCTGAATTGTGCCGCTCCCGTCACTCTGGTTAGGTTGGCATCGAATAAAACGCTCTCGGGTGCTTTAGAGTCCCGAGTTTATCACTGCGCATGAAGAAATGACCACCTCCAACGTTTGGTTTATGTTTTATAAGCATTTTTAATTTTATTGCTTAAATCGCATTTTCTCGGCGAGCTGAGCACTTTTTCTGAATTGTGCCGCTCCCGTCACTCTGGTTAGGTTGGCATCGAAAAAAACGCTCTCGGGTGCTTTAGAGTGCCGAGTTTATCACTGCGCATGAAGAAATGACCACCTCCAACGCTTGGTTTATGTTTTATAAGCATTTTTAATTTTATTGCTTAAATCGCATTTTCTCGGCGAGCTGAGCACTTTTTCTGAATTGTGCCGCTCCCGTCACTCTGGTTAGGTTGGCATCGAAAAAAACGCTCTCGGGTGCTTTAGAGTGCCGAGTTTATCACTGTGCATGAAGAAATGACCACCTCCAACGTTTGGTTTATGTTTTATAAGCATTTTTAATTTTATTGCTTAAATCGCATTTTCTCGGCGAGCTGAGCGCTTTTTCTGAATTGTGCCGCTCCCGTCACTCTGGTTAGGTTGGCATGGAAAAAAACGCTCTCGGGTGCTTTAGAGTGCCGAGTTTATCACTGCGCATGAAGAAATGACCACCTCCAACGTTTGGTTTATGTTTTATAAGCATTTTTAATTTTATTGCTTAAATCGCATTTTCTCGGCGAGCTGAGCGCTTTTTCTGAATTGTGCCGCTCCCGTCACTCTGGTTAGGTTGGCATCGAAAAAAACGCTCTCGGGTGCTTTAGAGTGCCGAGTTTATCACTGCGCATGAAGAAATGACCACCTCCAACGTTTGGTTTATGTTTTATAAGCATTTTTAATTTTATTGCTTAAATCGCATTTACTCGGCGAGCTGAGCACTTTTTCTGAATTGTGCCGCTCCCGTCACTCTGGTTAGGTTGGCATCGAAAAAAACGCTCTCGGGTGCTTTAGAGTGCCGAGTTTATCACTGCGCATGAAGAAATGACCACCTCCAACGTTTGGTTTATGTTTTATAAGCATTTTTAATTTTATTGCTTAAATCGCATTTTCTCGGCGAGCTGAGCACTTTTTCTGAATTGTGCCGCTCCCGTCACTCTGGTTAGGTTGGCATGGAAAAAAACGCTCTCGGGTGCTTTAGAGTGCCGAGTTTATCACCGCGCATGAAGAAATGACCACCTCCAACGTTTGGTTTATGTTTTATAAGCATTTTTAATTTTATTGCTTAAATCGCATTTTCTCGGCGAGCTGAGCGCTTTTTCTGAATTGTGCCGCTCCCGTCACTCTGGTTAGGTTGGCATCGAATAAAACGCTCTCGGGTGCTTTAGAGTGCCGAGTTTATCACTGCGCATGAAGAAATGACCACCTCCAACGTTTGGTTTATGTTTTATAAGCATTTTTAATTTTATTGCTTAAATCGCATTTTCTCGGCGAGCTGAGCACTTTTTCTGAATTGTGCCGCTCCCGTCACTCTGGTTAGGTTGGCATGGAAAAAAACGCTCTCGGGTGCTTTAGAGTGCCGAGTTTATTACTGCGTAATAAGAAATGACCATCTACAACGTTTGGTTTATGTTTTATAAGCATTTTTAATTTTATTGCTTAAATCGCATTTTCTCGGCGAGCTGAGCACTTTTTCTGAATTGTGCCGCTCCCGTCACTCTGGTTAGGTTGGCATGGAAAAAAACGCTCTCGGGTGCTTTAGAGTGCCGAGTTTATCACTGCGCATGAAGAAATGACCACCTCCAACGTTTGGTTTATGTTTTATAAGCATTTTTAATTTTATTGCTTAAATCGCATTTTCTCGGCGAGCTGAGCACTTTTTCTGAATTGTGCCGCTCCCGTCACTCTGGTTAGGTTGGCATGGAAAAAAACGCTCTCGGGTGCTTTAGAGTGCCGAGTTTATCACTGCGCATGAAGAAATGACCACCTCCAACGTTTGGTTTATGTTTTATAAGCATTTTTAATTTTATTGCTTAAATCGCATTTTCTCGGCGAGCTGAGCACTTTTTCTGAATTGTGCCGCTCCCGTCACTCTGGTTAGGTTGGCATGGAAAAAAACGCTCTCGGGTGCTTTAGAGTGCCGAGTTTATTACTGCGTAATAAGAAATGACCATCTACAACGTTTGGTTTATGTTTTATAAGCATTTTTAATTTTATTGCTTAAATCGCATTTTCTCGGCGAGCTGAGCACTTTTTCTGAATTGTGCCGCTCCCGTCACTCTGGTTAGGTTGGCATCGAAAAAAACGCTCTCGGGTGCTTTAGAGTGCCGAGTTTATCACTGCGCATGAAGAAATGACCACCTCCAACGTTTGGTTTATGTTTTATAAGCATTTTTAATTTTATTGCTTAAATCGCATTTTCTCGGCGAGCTGAGCACTTTTTCTGAATTGTGCCGCTCCCGTCACTCTGGTTAGGTTGGCATGGAAAAAAACGCTCTCGGGTGCTTTAGAGTGCCGAGTTTATTACTGCGTAATAAGAAATGACCATCTACAACGTTTGGTTTATGTTTTATAAGCATTTTTAATTTTATTGCTTAAATCGCATTTTCTCGGCGAGCTGAGCACTTTTTCTGAATTGTGCCGCTCCCGTCACTCTGTTTAGGTTGGCATGGAAAAAAACGCTCTCGGGTGCTTTAGAGTGCCGAGTTTATCACTGCACATGAAGAAAAGACCACCTCCAACGTTTGGTTTATGTTTTATAAGCATTTTTAATTTTATTGCTTAAATCGCATTTTCTCGGCGAGCTGAGCGCTTTTTCTGAATTGTGCCGCTCCCGTCACTCTGGTTAGGTTGGCATCGAAAAAAACGCTCTCGGGTGCTTTAGAGTGCCGAGTTTATTACTGCGTAATAAGAAATGACCATTTACAACGTTTGGTTTATGTTTTATAAGCATTTTTAATTTTATTGCTTAAATCGCATTTTCTCGGCGAGCTGAGCACTTTTTCTGAATTGTGCCGCTCCCGTCACTCTGGTTAGGTTGGCATCGAAAAAAACGCTCTCGGGTGCTTTAGAGTGCCGAGTTTATCACTGCGCATGAAGAAATGACCACCTCCAACGTTTGGTTTATGTTTTATAAGCATTTTTAATTTTATTGCTTAAATCGCATTTTCTCGGCGAGCTGAGCACTTTTTCTGAATTGTGCCGCTCCCGTCACTCTGGTTAGGTTGGCATCGAAAAAAACGCTCTCGGGTGCTTTAGAGTGCCGAGTTTATCACTGCGCATGAAGAAATGACCACCTCCAACGTTTGGTTTATGTTTTATAAGCATTTTTAATTTTATTGCTTAAATCGCATTTTCTCGGCGAGCTGAGCACTTTTTCTGAATTGTGCCGCTCCCGTCACTCTGGTTAGGTTGGCATCGAAAAAAACGCTCTCGGGTGCTTTAGAGTGCCGAGTTTATCACTGCGCATGAAGAAATGACCACCTCCAACGTTTGGTTTATGTTTTATAAGCATTTTTAATTTTATTGCTTAAATCGCATTTTCTCGGCGAGCTGAGCACTTTTTCTGAATTGTGCCGCTCCCGTCACTCTGGTTAGGTTGGCATGGAAAAAAACGCTCTCGGGTGCTTTAGAGTGCCGAGTTTATTACTGCGTAATAAGAAATGACCATCTACAACGTTTGGTTTATGTTTTATAAGCATTTTTAATTTTATTGCTTAAATCGCATTTTCTCGGCGAGCTGAGCACTTTTTCTGAATTGTGCCGCTCCCGTCACTCTGTTTAGGTTGGCATGGAAAAAAACGCTCTCGGGTGCTTTAGAGTGCCGAGTTTATCACTGCACATGAAGAAAAGACCACCTCCAACGTTTGGTTTATGTTTTATAAGCATTTTTAATTTTATTGCTTAAATCGCATTTTCTCGGCGAGCTGAGCGCTTTTTCTGAATTGTGCCGCTCCCGTCACTCTGGTTAGGTTGGCATCGAAAAAAACGCTCTCGGGTGCTTTAGAGTGCCGAGTTTATTACTGCGTAATAAGAAATGACCATTTACAACGTTTGGTTTATGTTTTATAAGCATTTTTAATTTTATTGCTTAAATCGCATTTTCTCGGCGAGCTGAGCACTTTTTCTGAATTGTGCCGCTCCCGTCACTCTGGTTAGGTTGGCATCGAAAAAAACGCTCTCGGGTGCTTTAGAGTGCCGAGTTTATCACTGTGCATGAAGAAATGACCACCTCCAACGTTTGGTTTATGTTTTATAAGCATTTTTAATTTTATTGCTTAAATCGCATTTTCTCGGCGAGCTGAGCGCTTTTTCTGAATTGTGCCGCTCCCGTCACTCTGGTTAGGTTGGCATCGAAAAAAACGCTCTCGGGTGCTTTAGAGTGCCGAGTTTATTACTGCGTAATAAGAAATGACCATCTACAACGTTTGGTTTATGTTTTATAAGCATTTTTAATTTTATTGCTTAAATCGCATTTTCTCGGCGAGCTGAGCACTTTTTCTGAATTGTGCCGCTCCCGTCACTCTGGTTAGGTTGGCATCGAAAAAAACGCTCTCGGGTGCTTTAGAGTGCCGAGTTTATCACTGTGCATGAAGAAATGACCACCTCCAACGTTTGGTTTATGTTTTATAAGCATTTTTAATTTTATTGCTTAAATCGCATTTTCTCGGCGAGCTGAGCGCTTTTTCTGAATTGTGCCGCTCCCGTCACTCTGGTTAGGTTGGCATCGAAAAAAACGCTCTTGGGTGCTTTAGAGTGCCGAGTTTATCACTGCGCATGAAGAAATGACCACCTCCAACGTTTGGTTTATGTTTTATAAGCATTTTTAATTTTATTGCTTAAATCGCATTTTCTCGGCGAGCTGAGCACTTTTTCTGAATTGTGCCGCTCCCGTCACTCTGGTTAGGTTGGCATCGAAAAAAACGCTCTCGGGTGCTTTAGAGTGCCGAGTTTATCACTGCGCATGAAGAAATGACCAACTCCAACGTTTGGTTTATGTTTTATAAGCATTTTTAATTTTATTGCTTAAATCGCATTTTCTCGGCGAGCTGAGCACTTTTTCTGAATTGTGCCGCTCCCGTCACTCTGGTTAGGTTGGCATCGAAAAAAACGCTCTCGGGTGCTTTAGAGTGCCGAGTTTATCACTGCGCATGAAGAAATGACCACCTCCAACGTTTGGTTTATGTTTTATAAGCATTTTTAATTTTATTGCTTAAATCGCATTTTCTCGGCGAGCTGAGCACTTTTTCTGAATTGTGCCGCTCCCGTCACTCTGGTTAGGTTGGCATCGAATAAAACGCTCTCGGGTGCTTTAGAGTGCCGAGTTTATCACTGCGCATGAAGAAATGACCACCTCCAACGTTTGGTTTATGTTTTATAAGCATTTTTAATTTTATTGCTTAAATCGCATTTTCTCGGCGAGCTGAGCACTTTTTCTGAATTGTGCCGCTCCCGTCACTCTGGTTAGGTTGGCATCCAAAAAAACGCTCTCGGGTGCTTTAGAGTGCCGAGTTTATCACTGCGCATGAAGAAATGACCACCTCCAACGTTTGGTTTAGGTTTTATAAGCATTTTTAATTTTATTGCTTAAATCGCATTTTCTCGGCGAGCTGAGCACTTTTTCTGAATTGTGCCGCTCCCGTCACTCTGGTTAGGTTGGCATCGAAAAAAACGCTCTCGGGTGCTTTAGAGTGCCGAGTTTATCACTGTGCATGAAGAAATGACCACCTCCAACGTTTGGTTTATGTTTTATAAGCATTTTTAATTTTATTGCTTAAATCGCATTTTCTCGGCGAGCTGAGCACTTTTTCTGAATTGTGCCGCTCCCGTCACTCTGGTTAGGTTGGCATGGAAAAAAACGCTCTCGGGTGCTTTAGAGTGCCGAGTTTATCACTGCGCATGAAGAAATGACCACCTCCAACGTTTGGTTTATGTTTTATAAGCATTTTTAATTTTATTGCTTAAATCGCATTTTCTCGGCGAGCTGAGCACTTTTTCTGAATTGTGCCGCTCCCGTCACTCTGGTTAGGTTGGCATGGAAAAAAACGCTCTCGGGTGCTTTAGAGTGCCGAGTTTATCACTGTGCATGAAGAAATGACCACCTCCAACGTTTGGTTTATGTTTTATAAGCATTTTTAATTTTATTGCTTAAATCGCATTTTCTCGGCGAGCTGAGCACTTTTTCTGAATTGTGCCGCTCCCGTCACTCTGGTTAGGTTGGCATCGAAAAAAACGCTCTCGGGTGCTTTAGAGTGCCGAGTTTATCACTGCGCATGAAGAAATGACCACCTCCAACGTTTGGTTTATGTTTTATAAGCATTTTTAATTTTATTGCTTAAATCGCATTTTCTCGGCGAGCTGAGCACTTTTTCTGAATTGTGCCGCTCCCGTCACTCTGGTTAGGTTGGCATGGAAAAAAACGCTCTCGGGTGCTTTAGAGTGCCGAGTTTATTACTGCGTAATAAGAAATGACCATCTACAACGTTTGGTTTATGTTTTATAAGCATTTTTAATTTTATTGCTTAAATCGCATTTTCTCGGCGAGCTGAGCACTTTTTCTGAATTGTGCCGCTCCCGTCACTCTGGTTAGGTTGGCATCGAAAAAAACGCTCTCGGGTGCTTTAGAGTGCCGAGTTTATCACCGCGCATGAAGAAATGACCACCTCCAACGTTTGGTTTATGTTTTATAAGCATTTTTAATTTTATTGCTTAAATCGCATTTTCTCGGCGAGCTGAGCGCTTTTTCTGAATTGTGCCGCTCCCGTCACTCTGGTTAGGTTGGCATCGAAAAAAAACGCTCTTGGGTGCTTTAGAGTGCCGAGTTTATCACTGCGCATGAAGAAATGACCACCTCCAACGTTTGGTTTATGTTTTATAAGCATTTTTAATTTTATTGCTTAAATCGCATTTTCTCGGCGAGCTGAGCACTTTTTCTGAATTGTGCCGCTCCCGTCACTCTGGTTAGGTTGGCATGGAAAAAAACGCTCTCGGGTGCTTTAGAGTGCCGAGTTTATTACTGGGTAATAAGAAATGACCATCTACAACGTTTGGTTTATGTTTTATAAGCATTTTAAATTTTATTGCTTAAATCGCATTTTCTCGGCGAGCTGAGCACTTTTTCTGAATTGTGCCGCTCCCGTCACTCTGGTTAGGTTGTCATCGAAAAAAACGCTCTCGGGTGCTTTAGAGTGCCGAGTTTATCACTGCGCATGAAGAAATGACCACCTCCAACGTTTGGTTTATGTTTTATAAGCATTTTTAATTTTATTGCTTAAATCGCATTTTCTCGGCGAGCTGAGCACTTTTTCTGAATTGTGCCGCTCCCGTCACTCTGGTTAGGTTGGCATCGAAAAAAACGCTCTCGGGTGCTTTAGAGTGCCGAGTTTATCACTGTGCATGAAGAAATGACCACCTCCAACGTTTGGTTTATGTTTTATAAGCATTTTTAATTTTATTGCTTAAATCGCATTTTCTCGGCGAGCTGAGCGCTTTTTCTGAATTGTGCCGCTCCCGTCACTCTGGTTAGGTTGGCATCGAAAAAAACGCTCTCGGGTGCTTTAGAGTGCCGAGTTTATCACTGCGCATGAAGAAATGACCACCTCCAACGTTTGGTTTATGTTTTATAAGCATTCTTAATTTTATTGCTTAAATCGCATTTTCTCGGCGAGCTGAGCACTTTTTCTGAATTGTGCCGCTCCCGTCACTCTGGTTAGGTTGGCATCGAAAAAAACGCTCTCGGGTGCTTTAGAGTGCCGAGTTTATCACTGCGCATGAAGAAATGACCACCTCCAACGTTTGGTTTATGTTTTATAAGCATTTTTAATTTTATTGCTTAAATCGCATTTTCTCGGCGAGCTGAGCGCTTTTTCTGAATTGTGCCGCTCCCGTCACTCTGGTTAGGTTGGCATCGAAAAAAACGCTCTCGGGTGCTTTAGAGTGCCGAGTTTATCACTGCGCATGAAGAAATGACCACCTCCAACGTTTGGTTTATGTTTTATAAGCATTTTTAATTTTATTGCTTAAATCGCATTTTCTCGGCGAGCTGAGCGCTTTTTCTGAATTGTGCCGCTCCCGTCACTCTGGTTAGGTTGGCATCGAAAAAAACGCTCTCGGGTGCTTTAGAGTGCCGAGTTTATCACTGCGCATGAAGAAATGACCACCTCCAACGTTTGGTTTATGTTTTATAAGCATTTTTAATTTTATTGCTTAAATCGCATTTTCTCGGCGAGCTGAGCACTTTTTCTGAATTGTGCCGCTCCCGTCACTCTGGTTAGGTTGGCATCGAATAAAACGCTCTCGGGTGCTTTAGAGTCCCGAGTTTATCACTGCGCATGAAGAAATGACCACCTCCAACGTTTGGTTTATGTTTTATAAGCATTTTTAATTTTATTGCTTAAATCGCATTTTCTCGGCGAGCTGAGCACTTTTTCTGAATTGTGCCGCTCCCGTCACTCTGGTTAGGTTGGCATCGAAAAAAACGCTCTCGGGTGCTTTAGAGTGCCGAGTTTATCACTGCGCATGAAGAAATGACCACCTCCAACGTTTGGTTTATGTTTTATAAGCATTTTTAATTTTATTGCTTAAATCGCATTTTCTCGGCGAGCTGAGCACTTTTTCTGAATTGTGCCGCTCCCGTCACTCTGGTTAGGTTGGCATCGAAAAAAACGCTCTCGGGTGCTTTAGAGTGCCGAGTTTATCACTGTGCATGAAGAAATGACCACCTCCAACGTTTGGTTTATGTTTTATAAGCATTTTTAATTTTATTGCTTAAATCGCATTTTCTCGGCGAGCTGAGCGCTTTTTCTGAATTGTGCCGCTCCCGTCACTCTGGTTAGGTTGGCATGGAAAAAAACGCTCTCGGGTGCTTTAGAGTGCCGAGTTTATCACTGCGCATGAAGAAATGACCACCTCCAACGTTTGGTTTATGTTTTATAAGCATTTTTAATTTTATTGCTTAAATCGCATTTTCTCGGCGAGCTGAGCGCTTTTTCTGAATTGTGCCGCTCCCGTCACTCTGGTTAGGTTGGCATCGAAAAAAACGCTCTCGGGTGCTTTAGAGTGCCGAGTTTATCACTGCGCATGAAGAAATGACCACCTCCAACGTTTGGTTTATGTTTTATAAGCATTTTTAATTTTATTGCTTAAATCGCATTTTCTCGGCGAGCTGAGCACTTTTTCTGAATTGTGCCGCTCCCGTCACTCTGGTTAGGTTGGCATCGAAAAAAACGCTCTCGGGTGCTTTAGAGTGCCGAGTTTATCACTGTGCATGAAGAAATGACCACCTCCAACGTTTGGTTTATGTTTTATAAGCATTTTTAATTTTATTGCTTAAATCGCATTTTGTCGGCGAGCTGAGCGCTTTTTCTGAATTGTGCCGCTCCCGTCACTCTGGTTAGGTTGGCATCGAAAAAAACGCTCTCGGGTGCTTTAGAGTGCCGAGTTTATCACTGCGCATGAAGAAATGACCACCTCCAACGTTTGGTTTATGTTTTATAAGCATTTTTAATTTTATTGCTTAAATCGCATTTTCTCGGCGAGCTGAGCACTTTTTCTGAATTGTGCCGCTCCCGTCACTCTGGTTAGGTTGGCATCGAAAAAAACGCTCTCGGGTGCTTTAGAGTGCCGAGTTTATCACTGCGCATGAAGAAATGACCACCTCCAACGTTTGGTTTATGTTTTATAAGCATTTTTAATTTTATTGCTTAAATCGCATTTTCTCGGCGAGCTGAGCGCTTTTTCTGAATTGTGCCGCTCCCGTCACTCTGGTTAGGTTGGCATCGAAAAAAACGCTCTCGGGTGCTTTAGAGTGCCGAGTTTATCACTGCGCATGAAGAAATGACCACCTCCAACGTTTGGTTTATGTTTTATAAGCATTTTTAATTTTATTGCTTAAATCGCATTTTCTCGGCGAGCTGAGCGCTTTTTCTGAATTGTGCCGCTCCCGTCACTCTGGTTAGGTTGGCATCGAAAAAAACGCTCTCGGGTGCTTTAGAGTGCCGAGTTTATCACTGCGCATGAAGAAATGACCACCTCCAACGTTTGGTTTATGTTTTATAAGCATTTTTAATTTTATTGCTTAAATCGCATTTTCTCGGCGAGCTGAGCACTTTTTCTGAATTGTGCCGCTCCCGTCACTCTGGTTAGGTTGGCATCGAATAAAACGCTCTCGGGTGCTTTAGAGTCCCGAGTTTATCACTGCGCATGAAGAAATGACCACCTCCAACGTTTGGTTTATGTTTTATAAGCATTTTTAATTTTATTGCTTAAATCGCATTTTCTCGGCGAGCTGAGCACTTTTTCTGAATTGTGCCGCTCCCGTCACTCTGGTTAGGTTGGCATCGAAAAAAACGCTCTCGGGTGCTTTAGAGTGCCGAGTTTATCACTGCGCATGAAGAAATGACCACCTCCAACGTTTGGTTTATGTTTTATAAGCATTTTTAATTTTATTGCTTAAATCGCATTTTCTCGGCGAGCTGAGCACTTTTTCTGAATTGTGCCGCTCCCGTCACTCTGGTTAGGTTGGCATCGAAAAAAACGCTCTCGGGTGCTTTAGAGTGCCGAGTTTATCACTGTGCATGAAGAAATGACCACCTCCAACGTTTGGTTTATGTTTTATAAGCATTTCTAATTTTATTGCTTAAATCGCATTTTCTCGGCGAGCTGAGCGCTTTTTCTGAATTGTGCCGCTCCCGTCACTCTGGTTAGGTTGGCATGGAAAAAAACGCTCTCGGGTGCTTTAGAGTGCCGAGTTTATCACTGCGCATGAAGAAATGACCACCTCCAACGTTTGGTTTATGTTTTATAAGCATTTTTAATTTTATTGCTTAAATCGCATTTTCTCGGCGAGCTGAGCGCTTTTTCTGAATTGTGCCGCTCCCGTCACTCTGGTTAGGTTGGCATCGAAAAAAACGCTCTCGGGTGCTTTAGAGTGCCGAGTTTATCACTGCGCATGAAGAAATGACCACCTCCAACGTTTGGTTTATGTTTTATAAGCATTTTTAATTTTATTGCTTAAATCGCATTTACTCGGCGAGCTGAGCACTTTTTCTGAATTGTGCCGCTCCCGTCACTCTGGTTAGGTTGGCATCGAAAAAAACGCTCTTGGGTGCTTTAGAGTGCCGAGTTTATCACTGCGCATGAAGAAATGACCACCTCCAACGTTTGGTTTATGTTTTATAAGCATTTTTAATTTTATTGCTTAAATCGCATTTTCTCGGCGAGCTGAGCACTTTTTCTGAATTGTGCCGCTCCCGTCACTCTGGTTAGGTTGGCATGGAAAAAAACGCTCTCGGGTGCTTTAGAGTGCCGAGTTTATCACCGCGCATGAAGAAATGACCACCTCCAACGTTTGGTTTATGTTTTATAAGCATTTTTAATTTTATTGCTTAAATCGCATTTTCTCGGCGAGCTGAGCGCTTTTTCTGAATTGTGCCGCTCCCGTCACTCTGGTTAGGTTGGCATCGAATAAAACGCTCTCGGGTGCTTTAGAGTGCCGAGTTTATCACTGCGCATGAAGAAATGACCACCTCCAACGTTTGGTTTATGTTTTATAAGCATTTTTAATTTTATTGCTTAAATCGCATTTTCTCGGCGAGCTGAGCACTTTTTCTGAATTGTGCCGCTCCCGTCACTCTGGTTAGGTTGGCATGGAAAAAAACGCTCTCGGGTGCTTTAGAGTGCCGAGTTTATTACTGCGTAATAAGAAATGACCATCTACAACGTTTGGTTTATGTTTTATAAGCATTTTTAATTTTATTGCTTAAATCGCATTTTCTCGGCGAGCTGAGCACTTTTTCTGAATTGTGCCGCTCCCGTCACTCTGGTTAGGTTGGCATGGAAAAAAACGCTCTCGGGTGCTTTAGAGTGCCGAGTTTATCACTGCGCATGAAGAAATGACCACCTCCAACGTTTGGTTTATGTTTTATAAGCATTTTTAATTTTATTGCTTAAATCGCATTTTCTCGGCGAGCTGAGCACTTTTTCTGAATTGTGCCGCTCCCGTCACTCTGGTTAGGTTGGCATGGAAAAAAACGCTCTCGGGTGCTTTAGAGTGCCGAGTTTATCACTGCGCATGAAGAAATGACCACCTCCAACGTTTGGTTTATGTTTTATAAGCATTTTTAATTTTATTGCTTAAATCGCATTTTCTCGGCGAGCTGAGCACTTTTTCTGAATTGTGCCGCTCCCGTCACTCTGGTTAGGTTGGCATGGAAAAAAAGGCTCTCGGGTGCTTTAGAGTGCCGAGTTTATTACTGCGTAATAAGAAATGACCATCTACAACGTTTGGTTTATGTTTTATAAGCATTTTTAATTTTATTGCTTAAATCGCATTTTCTCGGCGAGCTGAGCACTTTTTCTGAATTGTGCCGCTCCCGTCACTCTGGTTAGGTTGGCATCGAAAAAAACGCTCTCGGGTGCTTTAGAGTGCCGAGTTTATCACTGCGCATGAAGAAATGACCACCTCCAACGTTTGGTTTATGTTTTATAAGCATTTTTAATTTTATTGCTTAAATCGCATTTTCTCGGCGAGCTGAGCACTTTTTCTGAATTGTGCCGCTCCCGTCACTCTGGTTAGGTTGGCATGGAAAAAAACGCTCTCGGGTGCTTTAGAGTGCCGAGTTTATTACTGCGTAATAAGAAATGACCATCTACAACGTTTGGTTTATGTTTTATAAGCATTTTTAATTTTATTGCTTAAATCGCATTTTCTCGGCGAGCTGAGCACTTTTTCTGAATTGTGCCGCTCCCGTCACTCTGTTTAGGTTGGCATGGAAAAAAACGCTCTCGGGTGCTTTAGAGTGCCGAGTTTATCACTGCACATGAAGAAAAGACCACCTCCAACGTTTGGTTTATGTTTTATAAGCATTTTTAATTTTATTGCTTAAATCGCATTTTCTCGGCGAGCTGAGCGCTTTTTCTGAATTGTGCCGCTCCCGTCACTCTGGTTAGGTTGGCATCGAAAAAAACGCTCTCGGGTGCTTTAGAGTGCCGAGTTTATTACTGCGTAATAAGAAATGACCATTTACAACGTTTGGTTTATGTTTTATAAGCATTTTTAATTTTATTGCTTAAATCGCATTTTCTCGGCGAGCTGAGCGCTTTTTCTGAATTGTGCCGCTCCCGTCACTCTGGTTAGGTTGGCATGGAAAAAAACGCTCTCGGGTGCTTTAGAGTGCCGAGTTTATCACTGCGCATGAAGAAATGACCACCTCCAACGTTTGGTTTATGTTTTATAAGCATTTTTAATTTTATTGCTTAAATCGCATTTTCTCGGCGAGCTGAGCGCTTTTTCTGAATTGTGCCGCTCCCGTCACTCTGGTTAGGTTGGCATCGAAAAAAACGCTCTCGGGTGCTTTAGAGTGCCGAGTTTATCACTGCGCATGAAGAAATGACCACCTCCAACGTTTGGTTTATGTTTTATAAGCATTTTTAATTTTATTGCTTAAATCGCATTTACTCGGCGAGCTGAGCACTTTTTCTGAATTGTGCCGCTCCCGTCACTCTGGTTAGGTTGGCATCGAAAAAAACGCTCTTGGGTGCTTTAGAGTGCCGAGTTTATCACTGCGCATGAAGAAATGACCACCTCCAACGTTTGGTTTATGTTTTATAAGCATTTTTAATTTTATTGCTTAAATCGCATTTTCTCGGCGAGCTGAGCACTTTTTCTGAATTGTGCCGCTCCCGTCACTCTGGTTAGGTTGGCATGGAAAAAAACGCTCTCGGGTGCTTTAGAGTGCCGAGTTTATCACCGCGCATGAAGAAATGACCACCTCCAACGTTTGGTTTATGTTTTATAAGCATTTTTAATTTTATTGCTTAAATCGCATTTTCTCGGCGAGCTGAGCGCTTTTTCTGAATTGTGCCGCTCCCGTCACTCTGGTTAGGTTGGCATCGAATAAAACGCTCTCGGGTGCTTTAGAGTGCCGAGTTTATCACTGCGCATGAAGAAATGACCACCTCCAACGTTTGGTTTATGTTTTATAAGCATTTTTAATTTTATTGCTTAAATCGCATTTTCTCGGCGAGCTGAGCACTTTTTCTGAATTGTGCCGCTCCCGTCACTCTGGTTAGGTTGGCATGGAAAAAAACGCTCTCGGGTGCTTTAGAGTGCCGAGTTTATTACTGCGTAATAAGAAATGACCATCTACAACGTTTGGTTTATGTTTTATAAGCATTTTTAATTTTATTGCTTAAATCGCATTTTCTCGGCGAGCTGAGCACTTTTTCTGAATTGTGCCGCTCCCGTCACTCTGGTTAGGTTGGCATGGAAAAAAACGCTCTCGGGTGCTTTAGAGTGCCGAGTTTATCACTGCGCATGAAGAAATGACCACCTCCAACGTTTGGTTTATGTTTTATAAGCATTTTTAATTTTATTGCTTAAATCGCATTTTCTCGGCGAGCTGAGCACTTTTTCTGAATTGTGCCGCTCCCGTCACTCTGGTTAGGTTGGCATGGAAAAAAACGCTCTCGGGTGCTTTAGAGTGCCGAGTTTATCACTGCGCATGAAGAAATGACCACCTCCAACGTTTGGTTTATGTTTTATAAGCATTTTTAATTTTATTGCTTAAATCGCATTTTCTCGGCGAGCTGAGCACTTTTTCTGAATTGTGCCGCTCCCGTCACTCTGGTTAGGTTGGCATGGAAAAAAAGGCTCTCGGGTGCTTTAGAGTGCCGAGTTTATTACTGCGTAATAAGAAATGACCATCTACAACGTTTGGTTTATGTTTTATAAGCATTTTTAATTTTATTGCTTAAATCGCATTTTCTCGGCGAGCTGAGCACTTTTTCTGAATTGTGCCGCTCCCGTCACTCTGGTTAGGTTGGCATCGAAAAAAACGCTCTCGGGTGCTTTAGAGTGCCGAGTTTATCACTGCGCATGAAGAAATGACCACCTCCAACGTTTGGTTTATGTTTTATAAGCATTTTTAATTTTATTGCTTAAATCGCATTTTCTCGGCGAGCTGAGCACTTTTTCTGAATTGTGCCGCTCCCGTCACTCTGGTTAGGTTGGCATGGAAAAAAACGCTCTCGGGTGCTTTAGAGTGCCGAGTTTATTACTGCGTAATAAGAAATGACCATCTACAACGTTTGGTTTATGTTTTATAAGCATTTTTAATTTTATTGCTTAAATCGCATTTTCTCGGCGAGCTGAGCACTTTTTCTGAATTGTGCCGCTCCCGTCACTCTGTTTAGGTTGGCATGGAAAAAAACGCTCTCGGGTGCTTTAGAGTGCCGAGTTTATCACTGCACATGAAGAAAAGACCACCTCCAACGTTTGGTTTATGTTTTATAAGCATTTTTAATTTTATTGCTTAAATCGCATTTTCTCGGCGAGCTGAGCGCTTTTTCTGAATTGTGCCGCTCCCGTCACTCTGGTTAGGTTGGCATCGAAAAAAACGCTCTCGGGTGCTTTAGAGTGCCGAGTTTATTACTGCGTAATAAGAAATGACCATTTACAACGTTTGGTTTATGTTTTATAAGCATTTTTAATTTTATTGCTTAAATCGCATTTTCTCGGCGAGCTGAGCACTTTTTCTGAATTGTGCCGCTCCCGTCACTGGTTAGGTTGGCATCGAAAAAAACGCTCTCGGGTGCTTTAGAGTGCCGAGTTTATCACTGCGCATGAAGAAATGACCACCTCCAACGTTTGGTTTATGTTTTATAAGCATTTTTAATTTTATTGCTTAAATCGCATTTTCTCGGCGAGCTGAGCACTTTTTCTGAATTGTGCCGCTCCCGTCACTCTGGTTAGGTTGGCATCGAAAAAAACGCTCTCGGGTGCTTTAGAGTGCCGAGTTTATCACTGCGCATGAAGAAATGACCACCTCCAACGTTTGGTTTATGTTTTATAAGCATTTTTAATTTTATTGCTTAAATCGCATTTTCTCGGCGAGCTGAGCACTTTTTCTGAATTGTGCCGCTCCCGTCACTCTGGTTAGGTTGGCATCGAAAAAAACGCTCTCGGGTGCTTTAGAGTGCCGAGTTTATCACTGCGCATGAAGAAATGACCACCTCCAACGTTTGGTTTATGTTTTATAAGCATTTTTAATTTTATTGCTTAAATCGCATTTTCTCGGCGAGCTGAGCACTTTTTCTGAATTGTGCCGCTCCCGTCACTCTGGTTAGGTTGGCATGGAAAAAAACGCTCTCGGGTGCTTTAGAGTGCCGAGTTTATTACTGCGTAATAAGAAATGACCATCTACAACGTTTGGTTTATGTTTTATAAGCATTTTTAATTTTATTGCTTAAATCGCATTTTCTCGGCGAGCTGAGCACTTTTTCTGAATTGTGCCGCTCCCGTCACTCTGTTTAGGTTGGCATGGAAAAAAACGCTCTCGGGTGCTTTAGAGTGCCGAGTTTATCACTGCACATGAAGAAAAGACCACCTCCAACGTTTGGTTTATGTTTTATAAGCATTTTTAATTTTATTGCTTAAATCGCATTTTCTCGGCGAGCTGAGCGCTTTTTCTGAATTGTGCCGCTCCCGTCACTCTGGTTAGGTTGGCATCGAAAAAAACGCTCTCGGGTGCTTTAGAGTGCCGAGTTTATTACTGCGTAATAAGAAATGACCATTTACAACGTTTGGTTTATGTTTTATAAGCATTTTTAATTTTATTGCTTAAATCGCATTTTCTCGGCGAGCTGAGCACTTTTTCTGAATTGTGCCGCTCCCGTCACTCTGGTTAGGTTGGCATCGAAAAAAAACGCTCTCGGGTGCTTTAGAGTGCCGAGTTTATCACTGTGCATGAAGAAATGACCACCTCCAACGTTTGGTTTATGTTTTATAAGCATTTTTAATTTTATTGCTTAAATCGCATTTTCTCGGCGAGCTGAGCGCTTTTTCTGAATTGTGCCGCTCCCGTCACTCTGGTTAGGTTGGCATCGAAAAAAACGCTCTCGGGTGCTTTAGAGTGCCGAGTTTATTACTGCGTAATAAGAAATGACCATCTACAACGTTTGGTTTATGTTTTATAAGCATTTTTAATTTTATTGCTTAAATCGCATTTTCTCGGCGAGCTGAGCACTTTTTCTGAATTGTGCCGCTCCCGTCACTCTGGTTAGGTTGGCATCGAAAAAAACGCTCTCGGGTGCTTTAGAGTGCCGAGTTTATCACTGTGCATGAAGAAATGACCACCTCCAACGTTTGGTTTATGTTTTATAAGCATTTTTAATTTTATTGCTTAAATCGCATTTTCTCGGCGAGCTGAGCGCTTTTTCTGAATTGTGCCGCTCCCGTCACTCTGGTTAGGTTGGCATCGAAAAAAACGCTCTTGGGTGCTTTAGAGTGCCGAGTTTATCACTGCGCATGAAGAAATGACCACCTCCAACGTTTGGTTTATGTTTTATAAGCATTTTTAATTTTATTGCTTAAATCGCATTTTCTCGGCGAGCTGAGCACTTTTTCTGAATTGTGCCGCTCCCGTCACTCTGGTTAGGTTGGCATCGAAAAAAACGCTCTCGGGTGCTTTAGAGTGCCGAGTTTATCACTGCGCATGAAGAAATGACCAACTCCAACGTTTGGTTTATGTTTTATAAGCATTTTTAATTTTATTGCTTAAATCGCATTTTCTCGGCGAGCTGAGCACTTTTTCTGAATTGTGCCGCTCCCGTCACTCTGGTTAGGTTGGCATCGAAAAAAACGCTCTCGGGTGCTTTAGAGTGCCGAGTTTATCACTGCGGATGAAGAAATGACCACCTCCAACGTTTGGTTTATGTTTTATAAGCATTTTTAATTTTATTGCTTAAATCGCATTTTCTCGGCGAGCTGAGCACTTTTTCTGAATTGTGCCGCTCCCGTCACTCTGGTTAGGTTGGCATCGAATAAAACGCTCTCGGGTGCTTTAGAGTGCCGAGTTTATCACTGCGCATGAAGAAATGACCACCTCCAACGTTTGGTTTATGTTTTATAAGCATTTTTAATTTTATTGCTTAAATCGCATTTTCTCGGCGAGCTGAGCACTTTTTCTGAATTGTGCCGCTCCCGTCACTCTGGTTAGGTTGGCATCCAAAAAAACGCTCTCGGGTGCTTTAGAGTGCCGAGTTTATCACTGCGCATGAAGAAATGACCACCTCCAACGTTTGGTTTAGGTTTTATAAGCATTTTTAATTTTATTGCTTAAATCGCATTTTCTCGGCGAGCTGAGCACTTTTTCTGAATTGTGCCGCTCCCGTCACTCTGGTTAGGTTGGCATCGAAAAAAACGCTCTCGGGTGCTTTAGAGTGCCGAGTTTATCACTGTGCATGAAGAAATGACCACCTCCAACGTTTGGTTTATGTTTTATAAGCATTTTTAATTTTATTGCTTAAATCGCATTTTCTCGGCGAGCTGAGCACTTTTTCTGAATTGTGCCGCTCCCGTCACTCTGGTTAGGTTGGCATGGAAAAAAACGCTCTCGGGTGCTTTAGAGTGCCGAGTTTATCACTGCGCATGAAGAAATGACCACCTCCAACGTTTGGTTTATGTTTTATAAGCATTTTTAATTTTATTGCTTAAATCGCATTTTCTCGGCGAGCTGAGCACTTTTTCTGAATTGTGCCGCTCCCGTCACTCTGGTTAGGTTGGCATGGAAAAAAACGCTCTCGGGTGCTTTAGAGTGCCGAGTTTATCACTGTGCATGAAGAAATGACCACCTCCAACGTTTGGTTTATGTTTTATAAGCATTTTTAATTTTATTGCTTAAATCGCATTTTCTCGGCGAGCTGAGCACTTTTTCTGAATTGTGCCGCTCCCGTCACTCTGGTTAGGTTGGCATCGAAAAAAACGCTCTCGGGTGCTTTAGAGTGCCGAGTTTATCACTGCGCATGAAGAAATGACCACCTCCAACGTTTGGTTTATGTTTTATAAGCATTTTTAATTTTATTGCTTAAATCGCATTTTCTCGGCGAGCTGAGCACTTTTTCTGAATTGTGCCGCTCCCGTCACTCTGGTTAGGTTGGCATGGAAAAAAACGCTCTCGGGTGCTTTAGAGTGCCGAGTTTATTACTGCGTAATAAGAAATGACCATCTACAACGTTTGGTTTATATTTTATAAGCATTTTTAATTTTATTGCTTAAATCGCATTTTCTCGGCGAGCTGAGCACTTTTTCTGAATTGTGCCGCTCCCGTCACTCTGTTTAGGTTGGCATGGAAAAAAACGCTCTCGGGTGCTTTAGAGTGCCGAGTTTATCACTGCGCATGAAGAAAAGACCACCTCCAACGTTTGGTTTATGTTTTATAAGCATTTTTAATTTTATTGCTTAAATCGCATTTTCTCGGCGAGCTGAGCGCTTTTTCTGTATTGTGCCGCTCCCGTCACTCTGGTTAGGTTGGCATCGAAAAAACGCTCTCGGGTGCTTTAGAGTGCCGAGTTTATTACTGCGTAATAAGAAATGACCATTTACAACGTTTGGTTTATGTTTTATAAGCATTTTTAATTTTATTGCTTAAATCGCATTTTCTCGGCGAGCTGAGCACTTTTTCTGAATTGTGCCGCTCCCGTCACTCTGGTTAGGTTGGCATCGAAAAAAACGCTCTCGGGTGCTTTAGAGTGCCGAGTTTATCACTGTGCATGAAGAAATGACCACCTCCAACGTTTGGTTTATGTTTTATAAGCATTTTTAATTTTATTGCTTAAATCGCATTTTCTCGGCGAGCTGAGCGCTTTTTCTGAATTGTGCCGCTCCCGTCACTCTGGTTAGGTTGGCATCGAAAAAAACGCTCTCGGGTGCTTTAGAGTGCCGAGTTTATCACTGCGCATGAAGAAATGACCACCTCCAACGTTTGGTTTATGTTTTATAAGCATTTTTAATTTTATTGCTTAAATCGCATTTTCTCGGCGAGCTGAGCACTTTTTCTGAATTGTGCCGCTCCCGTCACTCTGGTTAGGTTGGCATCAAATAAAACGCTCTCGGGTGCTTTAGAGTGCCGAGTTTATCACTGCGCATGAAGAAATGACCACCTCCAACGTTTGGTTTATGTTTTATAAGCATTTTTAATTTTATTGCTTAAATCGCATTTTCTCGGCGAGCTGAGCACTTTTTCTGAATTGTGCCGCTCCCGTCACTCTGGTTAGGTTGGCATGGAAAAAAACGCTCTCGGGTGCTTTAGAGTGCCGAGTTTATCACTGCGCATGAAGAAATGACCACCTCCAACGTTTGGTTTATGTTTTATAAGCATTTTTAATTTTATTGCTTAAATCGCATTTTCTCGGCGAGCTGAGCACTTTTTCTGAATTGTGCCGCTCCCGTCACTCTGGTTAGGTTGGCATGGAAAAAAACGCTCTCGGGTGCTTTAGAGTGCCGAGTTTATCACTGCGCATGAAGAAATGACCACCTCCAACGTTTGGTTTATGTTTTATAAGCATTTTTAATTTTATTGCTTAAATCGCATTTTCTCGGCGAGCTGAGCACTTTTTCTGAATTGTGCCGCTCCCGTCACTCTGGTTAGGTTGGCATCGAATAAAACGCTCTCGGGTGCTTTAGAGTCCCGAGTTTATCACTGCGCATGAAGAAATGACCACCTCCAACGTTTGGTTTATGTTTTATAAGCATTTTTAATTTTATTGCTTAAATCGCATTTTCTCGGCGAGCTGAGCACTTTTTCTGAATTGTGCCGCTCCCGTCACTCTGGTTAGGTTGGCATCGAAAAAAACGCTCTCGGGTGCTTTAGAGTGCCGAGTTTATCACTGCGCATGAAGAAATGACCACCTCCAACGTTTGGTTTATGTTTTATAAGCATTTTTAATTTTATTGCTTAAATCGCATTTTCTCGGCGAGCTGAGCACTTTTTCTGAATTGTGCCGCTCCCGTCACTCTGGTTAGGTTGGCATCGAAAAAAACGCTCTCGGGTGCTTTAGAGTGCCGAGTTTATCACTGTGCATGAAGAAATGACCACCTCCAACGTTTGGTTTATGTTTTATAAGCATTTTTAATTTTATTGCTTAAATCGCATTTTCTCGGCGAGCTGAGCGCTTTTTCTGAATTGTGCCGCTCCCGTCACTCTGGTTAGGTTGGCATGGAAAAAAACGCTCTCGGGTGCTTTAGAGTGCCGAGTTTATCACTGCGCATGAAGAAATGACCACCTCCAACGTTTGGTTTATGTTTTATAAGCATTTTTAATTTTATTGCTTAAATCGCATTTTCTCGGCGAGCTGAGCGCTTTTTCTGAATTGTGCCGCTCCCGTCACTCTGGTTAGGTTGGCATCGAAAAAAACGCTCTCGGGTGCTTTAGAGTGCCGAGTTTATCACTGCGCATGAAGAAATGACCACCTCCAACGTTTGGTTTATGTTTTATAAGCATTTTTAATTTTATTGCTTAAATCGCATTTACTCGGCGAGCTGAGCACTTTTTCTGAATTGTGCCGCTCCCGTCACTCTGGTTAGGTTGGCATCGAAAAAAACGCTCTCGGGTGCTTTAGAGTGCCGAGTTTATCACTGCGCATGAAGAAATGACCACCTCCAACGTTTGGTTTATGTTTTATAAGCATTTTTAATTTTATTGCTTAAATCGCATTTTCTCGGCGAGCTGAGCACTTTTTCTGAATTGTGCCGCTCCCGTCACTCTGGTTAGGTTGGCATGGAAAAAAACGCTCTCGGGTGCTTTAGAGTGCCGAGTTTATTACTGCGTAATAAGAAATGACCATCTACAACGTTTGGTTTATGTTTTATAAGCATTTTTAATTTTATTGCTTAAATCGCATTTTCTCGGCGAGCTGAGCACTTTTTCTGAATTGTGCCGCTCCCGTCACTCTGGTTAGGTTGGCATGGAAAAAAACGCTCTCGGGTGCTTTAGAGTGCCGAGTTTATCACTGCGCATGAAGAAATGACCACCTCCAACGTTTGGTTTATGTTTTATAAGCATTTTTAATTTTATTGCTTAAATCGCATTTTCTCGGCGAGCTGAGCACTTTTTCTGAATTGTGCCGCTCCCGTCACTCTGGTTAGGTTGGCATCGAATAAAACGCTCTCGGGTGCTTTAGAGTGCCGAGTTTATCACTGCGCATGAAGAAATGACCACCTCCAACGTTTGGTTTATGTTTTATAAGCATTTTTAATTTTATTGCTTAAATCGCATTTTCTCGGCGAGCTGAGCACTTTTTCTGAATTGTGCCGCTCCCGTCACTCTGGTTAGGTTGGCATGGAAAAAAACGCTCTCGGGTGCTTTAGAGTGCCGAGTTTATTACTGCGTAATAAGAAATGACCATCTACAACGTTTGGTTTATGTTTTATAAGCATTTTTAATTTTATTGCTTAAATCGCATTTTCTCGGCGAGCTGAGCACTTTTTCTGAATTGTGCCGCTCCCGTCACTCTGGTTAGGTTGGCATGGAAAAAAACGCTCTCGGGTGCTTTAGAGTGCCGAGTTTATCACTGCGCATGAAGAAATGACCACCTCCAACGTTTGGTTTATGTTTTATAAGAATTTTTAATTTTATTGCTTAAATCGCATTTTCTCGGCGAGCTGAGCACTTTTTCTGAATTGTGCCGCTCCCGTCACTCTGGTTAGGTTGGCATGGAAAAAAACGCTCTCGGGTGCTTTAGAGTGCCGAGTTTATTACTGGGTAATAAGAAATGACCATCTACAACGTTTGGTTTATGTTTTATAAGCATTTTAAATTTTATTGCTTAAATCGCATTTTCTCGGCGAGCTGAGCACTTTTTCTGAATTGTGCCGCTCCCGTCACTCTGGTTAGGTTGGCATGGAAAAAAACGCTCTCGGGTGCTTTAGAGTGCCGAGTTTATCACTGCGCATGAAGAAATGGCCACCTCCAACGTTTGGTTTATGTTTTATAAGCATTTCTAATTTTATTGCTTAAATCGCATTTTCTCGGCGAGCTGAGCACTTTTTCTGAATTGTGCCGCTCCCGTCACTCTGGTTAGGTTGGCATGGAAAAAAACGCTCTCGGGTGCTTTAGAGTGCCGAGTTTATCACTGCGCATGAAGAAATGACCACCTCCAACGTTTGGTTTATGTTTTATAAGCATTTTTAATTTTATTGCTTAAATCGCATTTTCTCGGCGAGCTGAGCACTTTTTCTGAATTGTGCCGCTCCCGTCACTCTGGTTAGGTTGGCATGGAAAAAAACGCTCTCGGGTGCTTTAGAGTGCCGAGTTTATCACTGCGCATGAAGAAATGGCCACCTCCAACGTTTGGTTTATGTTTTATAAGCATTTTTAATTTTATTGCTTAAATCGCATTTTCTCGGCGAGCTGAGCACTTTTTCTGAATTGTGCCGCTCCCGTCACTCTGGTTAGGTTGGCATCGAAAAAAACGCTCTCGGGTGCTTTGGAGTGCCGAGTTTATCACTGCGCATGAAGAAATGACCACCTCCAACGTTTGGTTTATGTTTTATAAGCATTTTTAATTTTATTGCTTAAATTGCATTTTCTCGGCGAGCTGAGCACTTTTTCTGAATTGTGCCGCTCCCGTCACTCTGGTTAGGTTGGCATGGAAAAAATCGCTCTCGGGTGCTTTAGAGTGCCGAGTTTATTACTGCGTAATAAGAAATGACCATCTACAACGTTTGGTTTATGTTTTATAAGCATTTTTAATTTTATTGCTTAAATCGCATTTTCTCGGCGAGCTGAGCACTTTTTCTGAATTGTGCCGCTCCCGTCACTCTGTTTAGGTTGGCATGGAAAAAAACGCTCTCGGGTGCTTTAGAGTGCCGAGTTTATCACTGCGCATGAAGAAATGACCACCTCCAACGTTTGGTTTATGTTTTATAAGCATTTTTAATTTTATTGCTTAAATCGCATTTTCTCGGCGAGCTGAGCGCTTTTTCTGAATTGTGCCGCTCCCGTCACTCTGGTTAGGTTGGCATCGAAAAAAACGCTCTCGGGTGCTTTAGAGTGCCGAGTTTATCACTGCGCATGAAGAAATGACCACCTCCAACGTTTGGTTTATGTTTTATAAGCATTTTTAATTTTATTGCATAAATCGCATTTTCTCGGCGAGCTGAGCACTTTTTCTGAATTGTGCCGCTCCCGTCACTCTGGTTAGGTTGGCATCGAAAAAAACGCTCTCGGGTGCTTTAGAGTGCCGAGTTTATCACTGCGCATGAAGAAATGACCACCTCCAACGTTTGGTCTATGTTTTATAAGCATTTTTAATTTTATTGCTTAAATCGCATTTTCTCGGCGAGCTGAGCACTTTTTCTGAATTGTGCCGCTCCCGTCACTCTGGTTAGGTTGGCATCGAAAAAAACGCTCTCGGGTGCTTTAGAGTGCCGAGTTTATCACCGCGCATGAAGAAATGACCACCTCCAACGTTTGGTTTATGTTTTATAAGCATTTTTAATTTTATTGCTTAAATCGCATTTTCTCGGCGAGCTGAGCGCTTTTTCTGAATTGTGCCGCTCCCGTCACTCTGGTTAGGTTGGCATCGAAAAAAAACGCTCTTGGGTGCTTTAGAGTGCCGAGTTTATCACTGCGCATGAAGAAATGACCACCTCCAACGTTTGGTTTATGTTTTATAAGCATTTTTAATTTTATTGCTTAAATCGCATTTTCTCGGCGAGCTGAGCACTTTTTCTGAATTGTGCCGCTCCCGTCACTCTGGTTAGGTTGGCATGGAAAAAAACGCTCTCGGGTGCTTTAGAGTGCCGAGTTTATTACTGGGTAATAAGAAATGACCATCTACAACGTTTGGTTTATGTTTTATAAGCATTTTAAATTTTATTGCTTAAATCGCATTTTCTCGGCGAGCTGAGCACTTTTTCTGAATTGTGCCGCTCCCGTCACTCTGGTTAGGTTGTCATCGAAAAAAACGCTCTCGGGTGCTTTAGAGTGCCGAGTTTATCACTGCGCATGAAGAAATGACCACCTCCAACGTTTGGTTTATGTTTTATAAGCATTTTTAATTTTATTGCTTAAATCGCATTTTCTCGGCGAGCTGAGCACTTTTTCTGAATTGTGCCGCTCCCGTCACTCTGGTTAGGTTGGCATCGAAAAAAACGCTCTCGGGTGCTTTAGAGTGCCGAGTTTATCACTGTGCATGAAGAAATGACCACCTCCAACGTTTGGTTTATGTTTTATAAGCATTTTTAATTTTATTGCTTAAATCGCATTTTCTCGGCGAGCTGAGCGCTTTTTCTGAATTGTGCCGCTCCCGTCACTCTGGTTAGGTTGGCATCGAAAAAAACGCTCTCGGGTGCTTTAGAGTGCCGAGTTTATCACTGCGCATGAAGAAATGACCACCTCCAACGTTTGGTTTATGTTTTATAAGCATTTTTAATTTTATTGCTTAAATCGCATTTTCTCGGCGAGCTGAGCACTTTTTCTGAATTGTGCCGCTCCCGTCACTCTGGTTAGGTTGGCATCGAAAAAAACGCTCTCGGGTGCTTTAGAGTGCCGAGTTTATCACTGCGCATGAAGAAATGACCACCTCCAACGTTTGGTTTATGTTTTATAAGCATTTTTAATTTTATTGCTTAAATCGCATTTTCTCGGCGAGCTGAGCGCTTTTTCTGAATTGTGCCGCTCCCGTCACTCTGGTTAGGTTGGCATCGAAAAAAACGCTCTCGGGTGCTTTAGAGTGCCGAGTTTATCACTGCGCATGAAGAAATGACCACCTCCAACGTTTGGTTTATGTTTTATAAGCATTTTTAATTTTATTGCTTAAATCGCATTTTCTCGGCGAGCTGAGCGCTTTTTCTGAATTGTGCCGCTCCCGTCACTCTGGTTAGGTTGGCATCGAAAAAAACGCTCTCGGGTGCTTTAGAGTGCCGAGTTTATCACTGCGCATGAAGAAATGACCACCTCCAACGTTTGGTTTATGTTTTATAAGCATTTTTAATTTTATTGCTTAAATCGCATTTTCTCGGCGAGCTGAGCACTTTTTCTGAATTGTGCCGCTCCCGTCACTCTGGTTAGGTTGGCATCGAATAAAACGCTCTCGGGTGCTTTAGAGTCCCGAGTTTATCACTGCGCATGAAGAAATGACCACCTCCAACGTTTGGTTTATGTTTTATAAGCATTTTTAATTTTATTGCTTAAATCGCATTTTCTCGGCGAGCTGAGCACTTTTTCTGAATTGTGCCGCTCCCGTCACTCTGGTTAGGTTGGCATCGAAAAAAACGCTCTCGGGTGCTTTAGAGTGCCGAGTTTATCACTGCGCATGAAGAAATGACCACCTCCAACGTTTGGTTTATGTTTTATAAGCATTTTTAATTTTATTGCTTAAATCGCATTTTCTCGGCGAGCTGAGCACTTTTTCTGAATTGTGCCGCTCCCGTCACTCTGGTTAGGTTGGCATCGAAAAAAACGCTCTCGGGTGCTTTAGAGTGCCGAGTTTATCACTGTGCATGAAGAAATGACCACCTCCAACGTTTGGTTTATGTTTTATAAGCATTTTTAATTTTATTGCTTAAATCGCATTTTCTCGGCGAGCTGAGCGCTTTTTCTGAATTGTGCCGCTCCCGTCACTCTGGTTAGGTTGGCATCGAAAAAAACGCTCTCGGGTGCTTTAGAGTGCCGAGTTTATCACTGTGCATGAAGAAATGACCACCTCCAACGTTTGGTTTATGTTTTATAAGCATTTTTAATTTTATTGCTTAAATCGCATTTTCTCGGCGAGCTGAGCGCTTTTTCTGAATTGTGCCGCTCCCGTCACTCTGGTTAGGTTGGCATGGAAAAAAACGCTCTCGGGTGCTTTAGAGTGCCGAGTTTATCACTGCGCATGAAGAAATGACCACCTCCAACGTTTGGTTTATGTTTTATAAGCATTTTTAATTTTATTGCTTAAATCGCATTTTCTCGGCGAGCTGAGCACTTTTTCTGAATTGTGCCGCTCCCGTCACTCTGGTTAGGTTGGCATGGAAAAAAACGCTCTCGGGTGCTTTAGAGTGCCGAGTTTATCACTGTGCATGAAGAAATGACCACCTCCAACGTTTGGTTTATGTTTTATAAGCATTTTTAATTTTATTGCTTAAATCGCATTTTCTCGGCGAGCTGAGCACTTTTTCTGAATTGTGCCGCTCCCGTCACTCTGGTTAGGTTGGCATCGAAAAAAACGCTCTCGGGTGCTTTAGAGTGCCGAGTTTATCACTGCGCATGAAGAAATGACCACCTCCAACGTTTGGTTTATGTTTTATAAGCATTTTTAATTTTATTGCTTAAATCGCATTTTCTCGGCGAGCTGAGCACTTTTTCTGAATCGTGCCGCTCCCGTCACTCTGGTTAGGTTGGCATGGAAAAAAACGCTCTCGGGTGCTTTAGAGTGCCGAGTTTATTACTGCGTAATAAGAAATGACCATCTACAACGTTTGGTTTATATTTTATAAGCATTTTTAATTTTATTGCTTAAATCGCATTTTCTCGGCGAGCTGAGCACTTTTTCTGAATTGTGCCGCTCCCGTCACTCTGTTTAGGTTGGCATGGAAAAAAACGCTCTCGGGTGCTTTAGAGTGCCGAGTTTATCACTGCGCATGAAGAAAAGACCACCTCCAACGTTTGGTTTATGTTTTATAAGCATTTTTAATTTTATTGCTTAAATCGCATTTTCTCGGCGAGCTGAGCGCTTTTTCTGTATTGTGCCGCTCCCGTCACTCTGGTTAGGTTGGCATCGAAAAAACGCTCTCGGGTGCTTTAGAGTGCCGAGTTTATTACTGCGTAATAAGAAATGACCATTTACAACGTTTGGTTTATGTTTTATAAGCATTTTTAATTTTATTGCTTAAATCGCATTTTCTCGGCGAGCTGAGCACTTTTTCTGAATTGTGCCGCTCCCGTCACTCTGGTTAGGTTGGCATCGAAAAAAACGCTCTCGGGTGCTTTAGAGTGCCGAGTTTATCACTGTGCATGAAGAAATGACCACCTCCAACGTTTGGTTTATGTTTTATAAGCATTTTTAATTTTATTGCTTAAATCGCATTTTCTCGGCGAGCTGAGCGCTTTTTCTGAATTGTGCCGCTCCCGTCACTCTGGTTAGGTTGGCATCGAAAAAAACGCTCTCGGGTGCTTTAGAGTGCCGAGTTTATCACTGCGCATGAAGAAATGACCACCTCCAACGTTTGGTTTATGTTTTATAAGCATTTTTAATTTTATTGCTTAAATCGCATTTTCTCGGCGAGCTGAGCACTTTTTCTGAATTGTGCCGCTCCCGTCACTCTGGTTAGGTTGGCATCAAATAAAACGCTCTCGGGTGCTTTAGAGTGCCGAGTTTATCACTGCGCATGAAGAAATGACCACCTCCAACGTTTGGTTTATGTTTTATAAGCATTTTTAATTTTATTGCTTAAATCGCATTTTCTCGGCGAGCTGAGCACTTTTTCTGAATTGTGCCGCTCCCGTCACTCTGGTTAGGTTGGCATGGAAAAAAACGCTCTCGGGTGCTTTAGAGTGCCGAGTTTATCACTGCGCATGAAGAAATGACCACCTCCAACGTTTGGTTTATGTTTTTATAAGCATTTTTAATTTTATTGCTTAAATCGCATTTTCTCGGCGAGCTGAGCACTTTTTCTGAATTGTGCCGCTCCCGTCACTCTGGTTAGGTTGGCATGGAAAAAAACGCTCTCGGGTGCTTTAGAGTGCCGAGTTTATCACTGCGCATGAAGAAATGACCACCTCCAACGTTTGGTTTATGTTTTATAAGCATTTTTAATTTTATTGCTTAAATCGCATTTTCTCGGCGAGCTGAGCACTTTTTCTGAATTGTGCCGCTCCCGTCACTCTGGTTAGGTTGGCATCGAATAAAACGCTCTCGGGTGCTTTAGAGTCCCGAGTTTATCACTGCGCATGAAGAAATGACCACCTCCAACGTTTGGTTTATGTTTTATAAGCATTTTTAATTTTATTGCTTAAATCGCATTTTCTCGGCGAGCTGAGCACTTTTTCTGAATTGTGCCGCTCCCGTCACTCTGGTTAGGTTGGCATCGAAAAAAACGCTCTCGGGTGCTTTAGAGTGCCGAGTTTATCACTGCGCATGAAGAAATGACCACCTCCAACGTTTGGTTTATGTTTTATAAGCATTTTTAATTTTATTGCTTAAATCGCATTTTCTCGGCGAGCTGAGCACTTTTTCTGAATTGTGCCGCTCCCGTCACTCTGGTTAGGTTGGCATCGAAAAAAACGCTCTCGGGTGCTTTAGAGTGCCGAGTTTATCACTGTGCATGAAGAAATGACCACCTCCAACGTTTGGTTTATGTTTTATAAGCATTTTTAATTTTATTGCTTAAATCGCATTTTCTCGGCGAGCTGAGCGCTTTTTCTGAATTGTGCCGCTCCCGTCACTCTGGTTAGGTTGGCATGGAAAAAAACGCTCTCGGGTGCTTTAGAGTGCCGAGTTTATCACTGCGCATGAAGAAATGACCACCTCCAACGTTTGGTTTATGTTTTATAAGCATTTTTAATTTTATTGCTTAAATCGCATTTTCTCGGCGAGCTGAGCGCTTTTTCTGAATTGTGCCGCTCCCGTCACTCTGGTTAGGTTGGCATCGAAAAAAACGCTCTCGGGTGCTTTAGAGTGCCGAGTTTATCACTGCGCATGAAGAAATGACCACCTCCAACGTTTGGTTTATGTTTTATAAGCATTTTTAATTTTATTGCTTAAATCGCATTTACTCGGCGAGCTGAGCACTTTTTCTGAATTGTGCCGCTCCCGTCACTCTGGTTAGGTTGGCATCGAAAAAAACGCTCTCGGGTGCTTTAGAGTGCCGAGTTTATCACTGCGCATGAAGAAATGACCACCTCCAACGTTTGGTTTATGTTTTATAAGCATTTTTAATTTTATTGCTTAAATCGCATTTTCTCGGCGAGCTGAGCACTTTTTCTGAATTGTGCCGCTCCCGTCACTCTGGTTAGGTTGGCATGGAAAAAAACGCTCTCGGGTGCTTTAGAGTGCCGAGTTTATTACTGCGTAATAAGAAATGACCATCTACAACGTTTGGTTTATGTTTTATAAGCATTTTTAATTTTATTGCTTAAATCGCATTTTCTCGGCGAGCTGAGCACTTTTTCTGAATTGTGCCGCTCCCGTCACTCTGGTTAGGTTGGCATGGAAAAAAACGCTCTCGGGTGCTTTAGAGTGCCGAGTTTATCACTGCGCATGAAGAAATGACCACCTCCAACGTTTGGTTTATGTTTTATAAGCATTTTTAATTTTATTGCTTAAATCGCATTTTCTCGGCGAGCTGAGCACTTTTTCTGAATTGTGCCGCTCCCGTCACTCTGGTTAGGTTGGCATGGAAAAAAACGCTCTCGGGTGCTTTAGAGTGCCGAGTTTATCACTGCGCATGAAGAAATGACCACCTCCAACGTTTGGTTTATGTTTTATAAGCATTTTTAATTTTATTGCTTAAATCGCATTTTCTCGGCGAGCTGAGCACTTTTTCTGAATTGTGCCGCTCCCGTCACTCTGGTTAGGTTGGCATGGAAAAAAACGCTCTCGGGTGCTTTAGAGTGCCGAGTTTATTACTGCGTAATAAGAAATGACCATCTACAACGTTTGGTTTATGTTTTATAAGCATTTTTAATTTTATTGCTTAAATCGCATTTTCTCGGCGAGCTGAGCACTTTTTCTGAATTGTGCCGCTCCCGTCACTCTGGTTAGGTTGGCATCGAAAAAAACGCTCTCGGGTGCTTTAGAGTGCCGAGTTTATCACTGCGCATGAAGAAATGACCACCTCCAACGTTTGGTTTATGTTTTATAAGCATTTTTAATTGTATTGCTTAAATCGCATTTTCTCGGCGAGCTGAGCACTTTTTCTGAATTGTGCCGCTCCCGTCACTCTGGTTAGGTTGGCATGGAAAAAAACGCTCTCGGGTGCTTTAGAGTGCCGAGTTTATTACTGCGTAATAAGAAATGACCATCTACAACGTTTGGTTTATGTTTTATAAGCATTTTTAATTTTATTGCTTAAATCGCATTTTCTCGGCGAGCTGAGCACTTTTTCTGAATTGTGCCGCTCCCGTCACTCTGTTTAGGTTGGCATGGAAAAAAACGCTCTCGGGTGCTTTAGAGTGCCGAGTTTATCACTGCACATGAAGAAAAGACCACCTCCAACGTTTGGTTTATGTTTTATAAGCATTTTTAATTTTATTGCTTAAATCGCATTTTCTCGGCGAGCTGAGCGCTTTTTCTGAATTGTGCCGCTCCCGTCACTCTGGTTAGGTTGGCATCGAAAAAAACGCTCTCGGGTTCTTTAGAGTGCCGAGTTTATTACTGCGTAATAAGAAATGACCATTTACAACGTTTGGTTTATGTTTTATAAGCATTTTTAATTTTATTGCTTAAATCGCATTTTCTCGGCGAGCTGAGCACTTTTTCTGAATTGTGCCGCTCCCGTCACTCTGGTTAGGTTGGCATCGAAAAAAACGCTCTCGGGTGCTTTAGAGTGCCGAGTTTATCACTGCGCATGAAGAAATGACCACCTCCAACGTTTGGTTTATGTTTTATAAGCATTTTTAATTTTATTGCTTAAATCGCATTTTCTCGGCGAGCTGAGCACTTTTTCTGAATTGTGCCGCTCCCGTCACTCTGGTTAGGTTGGCATCGAAAAAAACGCTCTCGGGTGCTTTAGAGTGCCGAGTTTATCACTGCGCATGAAGAAATGACCACCTCCAACGTTTGGTTTATGTTTTATAAGCATTTTTAATTTTATTGCTTAAATCGCATTTTCTCGGCGAGCTGAGCACTTTTTCTGAATTGTGCCGCTCCCGTCACTCTGGTTAGGTTGGCATCGAAAAAAACGCTCTCGGGTGCTTTAGAGTGCCGAGTTTATCACTGCGCATGAAGAAATGACCACCTCCAACGTTTGGTTTATGTTTTATAAGCATTTTTAATTTTATTGCTTAAATCGCATTTTCTCGGCGAGCTGAGCACTTTTTCTGAATTGTGCCGCTCCCGTCACTCTGGTTAGGTTGGCATGGAAAAAAACGCTCTCGGGTGCTTTAGAGTGCCGAGTTTATTACTGCGTAATAAGAAATGACCATCTACAACGTTTGGTTTATGTTTTATAAGCATTTTTAATTTTATTGCTTAAATCGCATTTTCTCGGCGAGCTGAGCACTTTTTCTGAATTGTGCCGCTCCCGTCACTCTGTTTAGGTTGGCATGGAAAAAAACGCTCTCGGGTGCTTTAGAGTGCCGAGTTTATCACTGCACATGAAGAAAAGACCACCTCCAACGTTTGGTTTATGTTTTATAAGCATTTTTAATTTTATTGCTTAAATCGCATTTTCTCGGTGAGCTGAGCGCTTTTTCTGAATTGTGCCGCTCCCGTCACTCTGGTTAGGTTGGCATCGAAAAAAACGCTCTCGGGTGCTTTAGAGTGCCGAGTTTATTACTGCGTAATAAGAAATGACCATTTACAACGTTTGGTTTATGTTTTATAAGCATTTTTAATTTTAATGCTTAAATCGCATTTTCTCGGCGAGCTGAGCACTTTTTCTGAATTGTGCTGCTCCCGTCACTCTGGTTAGGTTGGCATCGAAAAAAACGCTCTCGGGTGCTTTAGAGTGCCGAGTTTATCACTGTGCATGAAGAAATGACCACCTCCAACGTTTGGTTTATGTTTTATAAGCATTTTTAATTTTATTGCTTAAATCGCATTTTCTCGGCGAGCTGAGCGCTTTTTCTGAATTGTGCCGCTCCCGTCACTCTGGTTAGGTTGGCATCGAAAAAAACGCTCTCGGGTGCTTTAGAGTGCCGAGTTTATTACTGCGTAATAAGAAATGACCATCTACAACGTTTGGTTTATGTTTTATAAGCATTTTTAATTTTATTGCTTAAATCGCATTTTCTCGGCGAGCTGAGCACTTTTTCTGAATTGTGCCGCTCCCGTCACTCTGGTTAGGTTGGCATCGAAAAAAACGCTCTTGGGTGCTTTAGAGTGCCGAGTTTATCACTGTGCATGAAGAAATGACCACCTCCAACGTTTGGTTTATGTTTTATAAGCATTTTTAATTTTATTGCTTAAATCGCATTTTCTCAGCGAGCTGAGCGCTTTTTCTGAATTGTGCCGCTCCCGTCACTCTGGTTAGGTTGGCATCGAAAAAAACGCTCTTGGGTGCTTTAGAGTGCCGAGTTTATCACTGCGCATGAAGAAATGACCACCTCCAACGTTTGGTTTATGTTTTATAAGCATTTTTAATTTTATTGCTTAAATCGCATTTTCTCGGCGAGCTGAGCACTTTTTCTGAATTGTGCCGCTCCCGTCACTCTGGTTAGGTTGGCATCGAAAAAAACGCTCTCGGGTGCTTTAGAGTGCCGAGTTTATCACTGCGCATGAAGAAATGACCAACTCCAACGTTTGGTTTATGTTTTATAAGCATTTTTAATTTTATTGCTTAAATCGCATTTTCTCGGCGAGCTGAGCACTTTTTCTGAATTGTGCCGCTCCCGTCACTCTGGTTAGGTTGGCATCGAAAAAAACGCTCTCGGGTGCTTTAGAGTGCCGAGTTTATCACTGCGCATGAAGAAATGACCACCTCCAACGTTTGGTTTATGTTTTATAAGCATTTTTAATTTTATTGCTTAAATCGCATTTTCTCGGCGAGCTGAGCACTTTTTCTGAATTGTGCCGCTCCCGTCACTCTGGTTAGGTTGGCATCGAATAAAACGCTCTCGGGTGCTTTAGAGTGCCGAGTTTATCACTGCGCATGAAGAAATGACCACCTCCAACGTTTGGTTTATGTTTTATAAGCATTTTTAATTTTATTGCTTAAATCGCATTTTCTCGGCGAGCTGAGCACTTTTTCTGAATTGTGCCGCTCCCGTCACTCTGGTTAGGTTGGCATGGAAAAAAACGCTCTCGGGTGCTTTAGAGTGCCGAGTTTATCACTGCGCATGAAGAAATGACCACCTCCAACGTTTGGTTTATGTTTTATAAGCATTTTTAATTTTATTGCTTAAATCGCATTTTCTCGGCGAGCTGAGCACTTTTTCTGAATTGTGCCGCTCCCGTTACTCTGGTTAGGTTGGCATGGAAAAAAACGCTCTCGGGTGCTTTAGAGTGCCGAGTTTATTACTGCGTAATAAGAAATGACCATCTACAACGTTTGGTTTATGTTTTATAAGCATTTTAAATTTTATTGCTTAAATTGCATTTTCTCGGCGAGCTGAGCACTTTTTCTGAATTGTGCCGCTCCCGTCACTCTGGTTAGGTTGGCATCGAAAAAAACGCTCTCGGGTGCTTTAGAGTGCCGAGTTTATCACTGCGCATGAAGAAATGACCACCTCCAACGTTTGGTTTATGTTTTATAAGCATTTTTAATTTTATTGCTTAAATCGCATTTTCTCGGCGAGCTGAGCACTTTTTCTGAATTGTGCCGCTCCCGTCACTCTGGTTAGGTTGGCATCGAAAAAAACGCTCTCGGGTGCTTTAGAGTGCCGAGTTTATCACTGCGCATGAAGAAATGACCACCTCCAACGTTTGGTTTATGTTTTATAAGCATTTTTAATTTTATTGCTTAAATCGCATTTTCTCGGCGAGCTGAGCGCTTTTTCTGAATTGTGCCGCTCCCGTCACTCTGGTTAGGTTGGCATCGAAAAAAACGCTCTCGGGTGCTTTAGAGTGCCGAGTTTATCACTGCGCATGAAGAAATGACCACCTCCAACGTTTGGTTTATGTTTTATAAGCATTTTTAATTTTATTGCTTAAATCGCATTTTCTCGGCGAGCTGAGCACTTTTTCTGAATTGTGCCGCTCCCGTCACTCTGGTTAGGTTGGCATCGAATAAAACGCTCTCGGGTGCTTTAGAGTCCCGAGTTTATCACTGCGCATGAAGAAATGACCACCTCCAACGTTTGGTTTATGTTTTATAAGCATTTTTAATTTTATTGCTTAAATCGCATTTTCTCGGCGAGCTGAGCACTTTTTCTGAATTGTGCCGCTCCCGTCACTCTGGTTAGGTTGGCATCGAAAAAAACGCTCTCGGGTGCTTTAGAGTGCCGAGTTTATCACTGCGCATGAAGAAATGACCACCTCCAACGTTTGGTTTATGTTTTATAAGCATTTTTAATTTTATTGCTTAAATCGCATTTTCTCGGCGAGCTGAGCACTTTTTCTGAATTGTGCCGCTCCCGTCACTCTGGTTAGGTTGGCATCGAAAAAAACGCTCTCGGGTGCTTTAGAGTGCCGAGTTTATCACTGTGCATGAAGAAATGACCACCTTCAACGTTTGGTTTATGTTTTATAAGCATTTTTAATTTTATTGCTTAAATCGCATTTTCTCGGCGAGCTGAGCGCTTTTTCTGAATTGTGCCGCTCCCGTCACTCTGGTTAGGTTGGCATGGAAAAAAACGCTCTCGGGTGCTTTAGAGTGCCGAGTTTATCACTGCGCATGAAGAAATGACCACCTCCAACGTTTGGTTTATGTTTTATAAGCATTTTTAATTTTATTGCTTAAATCGCATTTTCTCGGCGAGCTGAGCGCTTTTTCTGAATTGTGCCGCTCCCGTCACTCTGGTTAGGTTGGCATCGAAAAAAACGCTCTCGGGTGCTTTAGAGTGCCGAGTTTATTACTGCGTAATAAGAAATGACCATCTACAACGTTTGGTTTATGTTTTATAAGCATTTTTAATTTTATTGCTTAAATCGCATTTTCTCGGCGAGCTGAGCACTTTTTCTGAATTGTGCCGCTCCCGTCACTCTGGTTAGGTTGGCATCGAAAAAAACGCTCTCGGGTGCTTTAGAGTGCCGAGTTTATCACTGCGCATGAAGAAATGACCACCTCCAACGTTTGGTTTATGTTTTATAAGCATTTTTAATTTTATTGCTTAAATCGCATTTTCTCGGCGAGCTGAGCACTTTTTCTGAATTGTGCCGCTCCCGTCACTCTGGTTAGGTTGGCATGGAAAAAAACGCTCTCGGGTGCTTTAGAGTGCCGAGTTTATTACTGCGTAATAAGAAATGACCATCTACAACGTTTGGTTTATGTTTTATAAGCATTTTTAATTTTATTGCTTAAATCGCATTTTCTCGGCGAGCTTAGCACTTTTTCTGAATTGTGCCGCTCCCGTCACTCTGGTTAGGTTGGCATGGAAAAAAACGCTCTCGGGTGCTTTAGAGTGCCGAGTTTATCACTGCACATGAAGAAAAGACCACCTCCAACGTTTGGTTTATGTTTTATAAGCATTTTTAATTTTATTGCTTAAATCGCATTTTCTCGGCGAGCTGAGCGCTTTTTCTGAATTGTGCCGCTCCCGTCACTCTGGTTAGGTTGGCATCGAAAAAAACGCTCTCGGGTGCTTTAGAGTGCCGAGTTTATTACTGCGTAATAAGAAATGACCATTTACAACGTTTGGTTTATGTTTTATAAGCATTTTTAATTTTATTGCTTAAATCGCATTTTCTCGGCGAGCTGAGCACTTTTTCTGAATTGTGCCGCTCCCGTCACTCTGGTTAGGTTGGCATCGAAAAAAACGCTCTCGGGTGCTTTAGAGTGCCGAGTTTATCACTGCGCATGAAGAAATGACCACCTCCAACGTTTGGTTTATGTTTTATAAGCATTTTTAATTTTATTGCTTAAATCGCATTTTCTCGGCGAGCTGAGCACTTTTTCTGAATTGTGCCGCTCCCGTCACTCTGGTTAGGTTGGCATCGAAAAAAACGCTCTCGGGTGCTTTAGAGTGCCGAGTTTATCACTGCGCATGAAGAAATGACCACCTCCAACGTTTGGTTTATGTTTTATAAGCATTTTTAATTTTATTGCTTAAATCGCATTTTCTCGGCGAGCTGAGCGCTTTTTCTGAATTGTGCCGCTCCCGTCACTCTGGTTAGGTTGGCATCGAAAAAAACGCTCTCGGGTGCTTTAGAGTGCCGAGTTTATCACTGCGCATGAAGAAATGACCACCTCCAACGTTTGGTTTATGTTTTATAAGCATTTTTAATTTTATTGCTTAAATCGCATTTTCTCGGCGAGCTGAGCACTTTTTCTGAATTGTGCCGCTCCCGTCACTCTGGTTAGGTTGGCATGGAAAAAAACGCTCTCGGGTGCTTTAGAGTGCCGAGTTTATCACTGTGCATGAAGAAATGACCACCTCCAACGTTTGGTTTATGTTTTATAAGCATTTTTAATTTTATTGCTTAAATCGCATTTTCTCGGCGAGCTGAGCACTTTTTCTGAATTGTGCCGCTCCCGTCACTCTGGTTAGGTTGGCATCGAAAAAAACGCTCTCGGGTGCTTTAGAGTGCCGAGTTTATCACTGTGCATGAAGAAATGACCACCTCCAACGTTTGGTTTATGTTTTATAAGCATTTTTAATTTTATTGCTTAAATCGCATTTTCTCGGCGAGCTGAGCGCTTTTTCTGAATTGTGCCGCTCCCGTCACTCTGGTTAGGTTGGCATCGAATAAAACGCTCTCGGGTGCTTTAGAGTGCCGAGTTTATCACTGCGCATGAAGAAATGACCACCTCCAACGTTTGGTTTATGTTTTATAAGCATTTTTAATTTTATTGCTTAAATCGCATTTTCTCGGTGAGCTGAGCACTTTTTCTGAATTGTGCCGCTCCCGTCACTCTGGTTAGGTTGGCATCGAAAAAAACGCTCTCGGGTGCTTTAGAGTGCCGAGTTTATCACTGCGCATGAAGAAATGACCAACTCCAACGTTTGGTTTATGTTTTATAAGCATTTTTAATTTTATTGCTTAAATCGCATTTTCTCGGCGAGCTGAGCACTTTTTCTGAATTGTGCCGCTCCCGTCACTCTGGTTAGGTTGGCATCGAAAAAAACGCTCTCGGGTGCTTTAGAGTGCCGAGTTTATCACTGCGCATGAAGAAATGACCACCTCCAACGTTTGGTTTATGTTTTATAAGCATTTTTAATTTTATTGCTTAAATCGCATTTTCTCGGCGAGCTGAGCACTTTTTCTGAATTGTGCCGCTCCCGTCACTCTGGTTAGGTTGGCATCGAATAAAACGCTCTCGGGTGCTTTAGAGTGCCGAGTTTATCACTGCGCATGAAGAAATGACCACCTCCAACGTTTGGTTTATGTTTTATAAGCATTTTTAATTTTATTGCTTAAATCGCATTTTCTCGGCGAGCTGAGCACTTTTTCTGAATTGTGCCGCTCCCGTCACTCTGGTTAGGTTGGCATCCAAAAAAACGCTCTCGGGTGCTTTAGAGTGCCGAGTTTATCACTGCGCATGAAGAAATGACCACCTCCAACGTTTGGTTTAGGTTTTATAAGCATTTTTAATTTTATTGCTTAAATCGCATTTTCTCGGCGAGCTGAGCACTTTTTCTGAATTGTGCCGCTCCCGTCACTCTGGTTAGGTTGGCATCGAAAAAAACGCTCTCGGGTGCTTTAGAGTGCCGAGTTTATCACTGTGCATGAAGAAATGACCACCTCCAACGTTTGGTTTATGTTTTATAAGCATTTTTAATTTTATTGCTTAAATCGCATTTTCTCGGCGAGCTGAGCACTTTTTCTGAATTGTGCCGCTCCCGTCACTCTGGTTAGGTTGGCATGGAAAAAAACGCTCTCGGGTGCTTTAGAGTGCCGAGTTTATTACTGCGTAATAAGAAATGACCATCTACAACGTTTGGTTTATGTTTTATAAGCATTTTTAATTTTATTGCTTAAATCGCATTTTCTCGGCGAGCTGAGCACTTTTTCTGAATTGTGCCGCTCCCGTCACTCTGTTTAGGTTGGCATGGAAAAAAACGCTCTCGGGTGCTTTAGAGTGCCGAGTTTATCACTGCGCATGAAGAAAAGACCACCTCCAACGTTTGGTTTATGTTTTATAAGCATTTTTAATTTTATTGCTTAAATCGCATTTTCTCGGCGAGCTGAGCGCTTTTTCTGTATTGTGCCGCTCCCGTCACTCTGGTTAGGTTGGCATCGAAAAAACGCTCTCGGGTGCTTTAGAGTGCCGAGTTTATTACTGCGTAATAAGAAATGACCATTTACAACGTTTGGTTTATGTTTTATAAGCATTTTTAATTTTATTGCTTAAATCGCATTTTCTCGGCGAGCTGAGCACTTTTTCTGAATTGTGCCGCTCCCGTCACTCTGGTTAGGTTGGCATCGAAAAAAACGCTCTCGGGTGCTTTAGAGTGCCGAGTTTATCACTGTGCATGAAGAAATGACCACCTCCAACGTTTGGTTTATGTTTTATAAGCATTTTTAATTTTATTGCTTAAATCGCATTTTCTCGGCGAGCTGAGCGCTTTTTCTGAATTGTGCCGCTCCCGTCACTCTGGTTAGGTTGGCATCGAAAAAAAACGCTCTCGGGTGCTTTAGAGTGCCGAGTTTATCACTGCGCATGAAGAAATGACCACCTCCAACGTTTGGTTTATGTTTTATAAGCATTTTTAATTTTATTGCTTAAATCGCATTTTCTCGGCGAGCTGAGCACTTTTTCTGAATTGTGCCGCTCCCGTCACTCTGGTTAGGTTGGCATCAAATAAAACGCTCTCGGGTGCTTTAGAGTGCCGAGTTTATCACTGCGCATGAAGAAATGACCACCTCCAACGTTTGGTTTATGTTTTATAAGCATTTTTAATTTTATTGCTTAAATCGCATTTTCTCGGCGAGCTGAGCACTTTTTCTGAATTGTGCCGCTCCCGTCACTCTGGTTAGGTTGGCATGGAAAAAAACGCTCTCGGGTGCTTTAGAGTGCCGAGTTTATCACTGCGCATGAAGAAATGACCACCTCCAACGTTTGGTTTATGTTTTATAAGCATTTTTAATTTTATTGCTTAAATCGCATTTTCTCGGCGAGCTGAGCACTTTTTCTGAATTGTGCCGCTCCCGTCACTCTGGTTAGGTTGGCATGGAAAAAAACGCTCTCGGGTGCTTTAGAGTGCCGAGTTTATTACTGCGTAATAAGAAATGACCATCTACAACGTTTGGTTTATGTTTTATAAGCATTTTAAATTTTATTGCTTAAATTGCATTTTCTCGGCGAGCTGAGCACTTTTTCTGAATTGTGCCGCTCGCGTCACTCTGGTTAGGTTGGCATCGAAAAAAACGCTCTCGGGTGCTTTAGAGTGCCGAGTTTATCACTGCGCATGAAGAAATGACCACCTCCAACGTTTGGTTTATGTTTTATAAGCATTTTTAATTTTATTGCTTAAATCGCATTTTCTCGGCGAGCTGAGCACTTTTTCTGAATTGTGCCGCTCCCGTCACTCTGGTTAGGTTGGCATGGAAAAAAACGCTCTCGGGTGCTTTAGAGTGCCGAGTTTATCACTGCGCATGAAGAAATGACCACCTCCAACGTTTGGTTTATGTTTTATAAGCATTTTTAATTTTATTGCTTAAATCGCATTTTCTCGGCGAGCTGAGCACTTTTTCTGAATTGTGCCGCTCCCGTCACTCTGGTTAGGTTGGCATGGAAAAAAACGCTCTCGGGTGCTTTAGAGTGCCGAGTTTATTACTGCGTAATAAGAAATGACCATCTACAACGTTTGGTTTATGTTTTATAAGCATTTTAAATTTTATTGCTTAAATTGCATTTTCTCGGCGAGCTGAGCACTTTTTCTGAATTGTGCCGCTCCCGTCACTCTGGTTAGGTTGGCATCGAAAAAAACGCTCTCGGGTGCTTTAGAGTGCCGAGTTTATCACTGCGCATGAAGAAATGACCACCTCCAACGTTTGGTTTATGTTTTATAAGCATTTTTAATTTTATTGCTTAAATCGCATTTTCTCGGCGAGCTGAGCACTTTTTCTGAATTGTGCCGCTCCCGTCACTCTGGTTAGGTTGGTATCGAAAAAAACGCTCTCGGGTGCTTTAGAGTGCCGAGTTTATTACTGCGCATTAAGAAATGACCACCTCCAACGTTTGGTTTATGTTTTATAAGCATTTTTAATTTTATTGCTTAAATCGCATTTTCTCGGCGAGCTGAGCACTTTTTCTGAATTGTGCCGCTCCCGTCACTCTGGTTAGGTTGGCATGGAAAAAAACGCTCTCGGGTTCTTTAGAGTGCCGAGTTTATCACCGCGCATGAAGAAATGACCACCTCCAACGTTTGGTTTATGTTTTATAAGCATTTTTAATTTTATTGCTTAAATCGCATTTTCTCGGCGAGCTGAGCGCTTTTTCTGAATTGTGCCGCTCCCGTCACTCTGGTTAGGTTGGCATCGAATAAAACGCTCTCGGGTGCTTTAGAGTGCCGAGTTTATCACTGCGCATGAAGAAATGACCACCTTCAACGTTTGGTTTATGTTTTATAAGCATTTTTAATTTTATTGCTTAAATCGCATTTTCTCGGCGAGCTGAGCACTTTTTCTGAATTGTGCCGCTCCCGTCACTCTGGTTAGGTTGGCATGGAAAAAAACGCTCTCGGGTGCTTTAGAGTGCCGAGTTTATTACTGCGTAATAAGAAATGACCATCTACAACGTTTGGTTTATGTTTTATAAGCATTTTTAATTTTATTGCTTAAATCGCATTTTCTCGGCGAGCTGAGCACTTTTTCTGAATTGTGCCGCTCCCGTCACTCTGGTTAGGTTGGCATCAAATAAAACGCTCTCGGGTGCTTTAGAGTGCCGAGTTTATCACTGCGCATGAAGAAATGACCACCTCCAACGTTTGGTTTATGTTTTATAAGCATTTTTAATTTTATTGCTTAAATCGCATTTTCTCGGCGAGCTGAGCACTTTTTCTGAATTGTGCCGCTCCCGTCACTCTGGTTAGGTTGGCATGGAAAAAAACGCTCTCGGGTGCTTTAGAGTGCCGAGTTTATCACTGCGCATGAAGAAAAGACCACCTCCAACGTTTGGTTTATGTTTTATAAGCATTTTTAATTTTATTGCTTAAATCGCATTTTCTCGGCGAGCTGAGCGCTTTTTCTGTATTGTGCCGCTCCCGTCACTCTGGTTAGGTTGGCATCGAAAAAACGCTCTCGGGTGCTTTAGAGTGCCGAGTTTATTACTGCGTAATAAGAAATGACCATTTACAACGTTTGGTTTATGTTTTATAAGCATTTTTAATTTTATTGCTTAAATCGCATTTTCTCGGCGAGCTGAGCACTTTTTCTGAATTGTGCCGCTCCCGTCACTCTGGTTAGGTTGGCATCGAAAAAAACGCTCTCGGGTGCTTTAGAGTGCCGAGTTTATCACTGTGCATGAAGAAATGACCACCTCCAACGTTTGGTTTATGTTTTATAAGCATTTTTAATTTTATTGCTTAAATCGCATTTTCTCGGCGAGCTGAGCGCTTTTTCTGAATTGTGCCGCTCCCGTCACTCTGGTTAGGTTGGCATCGAAAAAAACGCTCTCGGGTGCTTTAGAGTGCCGAGTTTATCACTGCGCATGAAGAAATGACCACCTCCAACGTTTGGTTTATGTTTTATAAGCATTTTTAATTTTATTGCTTAAATCGCATTTTCTCGGCGAGCTGAGCACTTTTTCTGAATTGTGCCGCTCCCGTCACTCTGGTTAGGTTGGCATCAAATAAAACGCTCTCGGGTGCTTTAGAGTGCCGAGTTTATCACTGCGCATGAAGAAATGACCACCTCCAACGTTTGGTTTATGTTTTATAAGCATTTTTAATTTTATTGCTTAAATCGCATTTTCTCGGCGAGCTGAGCACTTTTTCTGAATTGTGCCGCTCCCGTCACTCTGGTTAGGTTGGCATGGAAAAAAACGCTCTCGGGTGCTTTAGAGTGCCGAGTTTATCACTGCGCATGAAGAAATGACCACCTCCAACGTTTGGTTTATGTTTTATAAGCATTTTTAATTTTATTGCTTAAATCGCATTTTCTCGGCGAGCTGAGCACTTTTTCTGAATTGTGCCGCTCCCGTCACTCTGGTTAGGTTGGCATGGAAAAAAACGCTCTCGGGTGCTTTAGAGTGCCGAGTTTATTACTGCGTAATAAGAAATGACCATCTACAACGTTTGGTTTATGTTTTATAAGCATTTTAAATTTTATTGCTTAAATTGCATTTTCTCGGCGAGCTGAGCACTTTTTCTGAATTGTGCCGCTCGCGTCACTCTGGTTAGGTTGGCATCGAAAAAAACGCTCTCGGGTGCTTTAGAGTGCCGAGTTTATCACTGCGCATGAAGAAATGACCACCTCCAACGTTTGGTTTATGTTTTATAAGCATTTTTAATTTTATTGCTTAAATCGCATTTTCTCGGCGAGCTGAGCACTTTTTCTGAATTGTGCCGCTCCCGTCACTCTGGTTAGGTTGGCATGGAAAAAAACGCTCTCGGGTGCTTTAGAGTGCCGAGTTTATCACTGCGCATGAAGAAATGACCACCTCCAACGTTTGGTTTATGTTTTATAAGCATTTTTAATTTTATTGCTTAAATCGCATTTTCTCGGCGAGCTGAGCACTTTTTCTGAATTGTGCCGCTCCCGTCACTCTGGTTAGGTTGGCATGGAAAAAAACGCTCTCGGGTGCTTTAGAGTGCCGAGTTTATTACTGCGTAATAAGAAATGACCATCTACAACGTTTGGTTTATGTTTTATAAGCATTTTAAATTTTATTGCTTAAATTGCATTTTCTCGGCGAGCTGAGCACTTTTTCTGAATTGTGCCGCTCCCGTCACTCTGGTTAGGTTGGCATCGAAAAAAACGCTCTCGGGTGCTTTAGAGTGCCGAGTTTATCACTGCGCATGAAGAAATGACCACCTCCAACGTTTGGTTTATGTTTTATAAGCATTTTTAATTTTATTGCTTAAATCGCATTTTCTCGGCGAGCTGAGCACTTTTTCTGAATTGTGCCGCTCCCGTCACTCTGGTTAGGTTGGTATCGAAAAAAACGCTCTCGGGTGCTTTAGAGTGCCGAGTTTATTACTGCGCATTAAGAAATGACCACCTCCAACGTTTGGTTTATGTTTTATAAGCATTTTTAATTTTATTGCTTAAATCGCATTTTCTCGGCGAGCTGAGCACTTTTTCTGAATTGTGCCGCTCCCGTCACTCTGGTTAGGTTGGCATGGAAAAAAACGCTCTCGGGTTCTTTAGAGTGCCGAGTTTATCACCGCGCATGAAGAAATGACCACCTCCAACGTTTGGTTTATGTTTTATAAGCATTTTTAATTTTATTGCTTAAATCGCATTTTCTCGGCGAGCTGAGCGCTTTTTCTGAATTGTGCCGCTCCCGTCACTCTGGTTAGGTTGGCATCGAATAAAACGCTCTCGGGTGCTTTAGAGTGCCGAGTTTATCACTGCGCATGAAGAAATGACCACCTCCAACGTTTGGTTTATGTTTTATAAGCATTTTTAATTTTATTGCTTAAATCGCATTTTCTCGGCGAGCTGAGCACTTTTTCTGAATTGTGCCGCTCCCGTCACTCTGGTTAGGTTGGCATGGAAAAAAACGCTCTCGGGTGCTTTAGAGTGCCGAGTTTATTACTGCGTAATAAGAAATGACCATCTACAACGTTTGGTTTATGTTTTATAAGCATTTTTAATTTTATTGCTTAAATCGCATTTTCTCGGCGAGCTGAGCACTTTTTCTGAATTGTGCCGCTCCCGTCACTCTGGTTAGGTTGGCATGGAAAAAAACGCTCTCGGGTGCTTTAGAGTGCCGAGTTTATCACTGCGCATGAAGAAATGACCACCTCCAACGTTTGGTTTATGTTTTATAAGCATTTTTAATTTTATTGCTTAAATCGCATTTTCTCGGCGAGCTGAGCACTTTTTCTGAATTGTGCCGCTCCCGTCACTCTGGTTAGGTTGGCATCGAATAAAACGCTCTCGGGTGCTTTAGAGTGCCGAGTTTATCACTGCGCATGAAGAAATGACCACCTCCAACGTTTGGTTTATGTTTTATAAGCATTTTTAATTTTATTGCTTAAATCGCATTTTCTCGGCGAGCTGAGCACTTTTTCTGAATTGTGCCGCTCCCGTCACTCTGGTTAGGTTGGCATGGAAAAAAACGCTCTCGGGTGCTTTAGAGTGCCGAGTTTATTACTGCGTAATAAGAAATGACCATCTACAACGTTTGGTTTATGTTTTATAAGCATTTTTAATTTTATTGCTTAAATCGCATTTTCTCGGCGAGCTGAGCACTATTTCTGAATTGTGCCGCTCCCGTCACTCTGGTTAGGTTGGCATGGAAAAAAACGCTCTCGGGTGCTTTAGAGTGCCGAGTTTATCACTGCGCATGAAGAAATGACCACCTCCAACGTTTGGTTTATGTTTTATAAGCATTTTTAATTTTATTGCTTAAATCGCATTTTCTCGGCGAGCTGAGCACTTTTTCTGAATTGTGCCGCTCCCGTCACTCTGGTTAGGTTGGCATGGAAAAAAACGCTCTCGGGTGCTTTAGAGTGCCGAGTTTATCACTGCGCATGAAGAAATGACCACCTCCAACGTTTGGTTTATGTTTTATAAGCATTTTTAATTTTATTGCTTAAATCGCATTTTCTCGGCGAGCTGAGCACTTTTTCTGAATTGTGCCGCTCCCGTCACTCTGGTTAGGTTGTCATCGAAAAAAACGCTCTCGGGTGCTTTAGAGTGCCGAGTTTATCACTGCGCATGAAGAAATGACCACCTCCAACGTTTGGTTTATGTTTTATAAGCATTTTTAATTTTATTGCTTAAATCGCATTTTCTCGGCGAGCTGAGCACTTTTTCTGAATTGTGCCGCTCCCGTCACTCTGGTTAGGTTGGCATCGAAAAAAACGCTCTCGGGTGCTTTAGAGTGCCGAGTTTATCACTGTGCATGAAGAAATGACCACCTCCAACGTTTGGTTTATGTTTTATAAGCATTTTTAATTTTATTGCTTAAATCGCATTTTCTCGGCGAGCTGAGCGCTTTTTCTGAATTGTGCCGCTCCCGTCACTCTGGTTAGGTTGGCATCGAAAAAAACGCTCTCGGGTGCTTTAGCGTGCCGAGTTTATCACTGCGCATGAAGAAATGACCACCTCCAACGTTTGGTTTATGTTTTATAAGCATTTTTAATTTTATTGCTTAAATCGCATTTTCTCGGCGAGCTGAGCACTTTTTCTGAATTGTGCCGCTCCCGTCACTCTGGTTAGGTTGGCATCGAAAAAAACGCTCTCGGGTGCTTTAGAGTGCCGAGTTTATCACTGCGCATGAAGAAATGACCACCTCCAACGTTTGGTTTATGTTTTATAAGCATTTTTAATTTTATTGCTTAAATCGCATTTTCTCGGCGAGCTGAGCGCTTTTTCTGAATTGTGCCGCTCCCGTCACTCTGGTTAGGTTGGCATCGAAAAAAACGCTCTCGGGTGCTTTAGAGTGCCGAGTTTATCACTGCGCATGAAGAAATGACCACCTCCAACGTTTGGTTTATGTTTTATAAGCATTTTTAATTTTATTGCTTAAATCGCATTTTCTCGGCGAGCTGAGCGCTTTTTCTGAATTGTGCCGCTCCCGTCACTCTGGTTAGGTTGGCATCGAAAAAAACGCTCTCGGGTGCTTTAGAGTGCCGAGTTTATCACTGCGCATGAAGAAATGACCACCTCCAACGTTTGGTTTATGTTTTATAAGCATTTTTAATTTTATTGCTTAAATCGCATTTTCTCGGCGAGCTGAGCACTTTTTCTGAATTGTGCCGCTCCCGTCACTCTGGTTAGGTTGGCATCGAATAAAACGCTCTCGGGTGCTTTAGAGTCCCGAGTTTATCACTGCGCATGAAGAAATGACCACCTCCAACGTTTGGTTTATGTTTTATAAGCATTTTTAATTTTATTGCTTAAATCGCATTTTCTCGGCGAGCTGAGCACTTTTTCTGAATTGTGCCGCTCCCGTCACTCTGGTTAGGTTGGCATCGAAAAAAACGCTCTCGGGTGCTTTAGAGTGCCGAGTTTATCACTGCGCATGAAGAAATGACCACCTCCAACGTTTGGTTTATGTTTTATAAGCATTTTTAATTTTATTGCTTAAATCGCATTTTCTCGGCGAGCTGAGCACTTTTTCTGAATTGTGCCGCTCCCGTCACTCTGGTTAGGTTGGCATCGAAAAAAACGCTCTCGGGTGCTTTAGAGTGCCGAGTTTATCACTGTGCATGAAGAAATGACCACCTCCAACGTTTGGTTTATGTTTTATAAGCATTTTTAATTTTATTGCTTAAATCGCATTTTCTCGGCGAGCTGAGCGCTTTTTCTGAATTGTGCCGCTCCCGTCACTCTGGTTAGGTTGGCATGGAAAAAAACGCTCTCGGGTGCTTTAGAGTGCCGAGTTTATCACTGCGCATGAAGAAATGACCACCTCCAACGTTTGGTTTATGTTTTATAAGCATTTTTAATTTTATTGCTTAAATCGCATTTTCTCGGCGAGCTGAGCGCTTTTTCTGAATTGTGCCGCTCCCGTCACTCTGGTTAGGTTGGCATCGAAAAAAACGCTCTCGGGTGCTTTAGAGTGCCGAGTTTATCACTGCGCATGAAGAAATGACCACCTCCAACGTTTGGTTTATGTTTTATAAGCATTTTTAATTTTATTGCTTAAATCGCATTTTCTCGGCGAGCTGAGCACTTTTTCTGAATTGTGCCGCTCCCGTCACTCTGGTTAGGTTGGCATCGAAAAAAACGCTCTCGGGTGCTTTAGAGTGCCGAGTTTATCACTGTGCATGAAGAAATGACCACCTCCAACGTTTGGTTTATGTTTTATAAGCATTTTTAATTTTATTGCTTAAATCGCATTTTCTCGGCGAGCTGAGCGCTTTTTCTGAATTGTGCCGCTCCCGTCACTCTGGTTAGGTTGGCATCGAAAAAAACGCTCTCGGGTGCTTTAGAGTGCCGAGTTTATCACTGCGCATGAAGAAATGACCACCTCCAACGTTTGGTTTATGTTTTATAAGCATTTTTAATTTTATTGCTTAAATCGCATTTACTCGGCGAGCTGAGCACTTTTTCTGAATTGTGCCGCTCCCGTCACTCTGGTTAGGTTGGCATCGAAAAAAACGCTCTTGGGTGCTTTAGAGTGCCGAGTTTATCACTGCGCATGAAGAAATGACCACCTCCAACGTTTGGTTTATGTTTTATAAGCATTTTTAATTTTATTGCTTAAATCGCATTTTCTCGGCGAGCTGAGCACTTTTTCTGAATTGTGCCGCTCCCGTCACTCTGGTTAGGTTGGCATGGAACAAAACGCTCTCGGGTGCTTTAGAGTGCCGAGTTTATCACCGCGCATGAAGAAATGACCACCTCCAACGTTTGGTTTATGTTTTATAAGCATTTTTAATTTTATTGCTTAAATCGCATTTTCTCGGCGAGCTGAGCGCTTTTTCTGAATTGTGCCGCTCCCGTCACTCTGGTTAGGTTGGCATCGAATAAAACGCTCTCGGGTGCTTTAGAGTGCCGAGTTTATCACTGCGCATGAAGAAATGACCACCTCCAACGTTTGGTTTATGTTTTATAAGCATTTTTAATTTTATTGCTTAAATCGCATTTTCTCGGCGAGCTGAGCACTTTTTCTGAATTGTGCCGCTCCCGTCACTCTGGTTAGGTTGGCATGGAAAAAAACGCTCTCGGGTGCTTTAGAGTGCCGAGTTTATTACTGCGTAATAAGAAATGACCATCTACAACGTTTGGTTTATGTTTTATAAGCATTTTTAATTTTATTGCTTAAATCGCATTTTCTCGGCGAGCTGAGCACTTTTTCTGAATTGTGCCGCTCCCGTCACTCTGGTTAGGTTGGCATGGAAAAAAACGCTCTCGGGTGCTTTAGAGTGCCGAGTTTATCACTGCGCATGAAGAAATGACCACCTCCAACGTTTGGTTTATGTTTTATAAGCATTTTTAATTTTATTGCTTAAATCGCATTTTCTCGGCGAGCTGAGCACTTTTTCTGAATTGTGCCGCTCCCGTCACTCTGTTTAGGTTGGCATGGAAAAAAACGCTCTCGGGTGCTTTAGAGTGCCGAGTTTATCACTGCACATGAAGAAAAGACCACCTCCAACGTTTGGTTTATGTTTTATAAGCATTTTTAATTTTATTGCTTAAATCGCATTTTCTCGGCGAGCTGAGCGCTTTTTCTGAATTGTGCCGCTCCCGTCACTCTGGTTAGGTTGGCATCGAAAAAAACGCTCTCGGGTGCTTTAGAGTGCCGAGTTTATTACTGCGTAATAAGAAATGACCATTTACAACGTTTGGTTTATGTTTTATAAGCATTTTTAATTTTATTGCTTAAATCGCATTTTCTCGGCGAGCTGAGCACTTTTTCTGAATTGTGCCGCTCCCGTCACTCTGGTTAGGTTGGCATCGAAAAAAACGCTCTCGGGTGCTTTAGAGTGCCGAGTTTATCACTGCGCATGAAGAAATGACCACCTCCAACGTTTGGTTTATGTTTTATAAGCATTTTTAATTTTATTGCTTAAATCGCATTTTCTCGGCGAGCTGAGCACTTTTTCTGAATTGTGCCGCTCCCGTCACTCTGGTTAGGTTGGCATCGAAAAAAACGCTCTCGGGTGCTTTAGAGTGCCGAGTTTATCACTGCGCATGAAGAAATGACCACCTCCAACGTTTGGTTTATGTTTTATAAGCATTTTTAATTTTATTGCTTAAATCGCATTTTCTCGGCGAGCTGAGCACTTTTTCTGAATTGTGCCGCTCCCGTCACTCTGGTTAGGTTGGCATCGAAAAAAACGCTCTCGGGTGCTTTAGAGTGCCGAGTTTATCACTGCGCATGAAGAAATGACCACCTCCAACGTTTGGTTTATGTTTTATAAGCATTTTTAATTTTATTGCTTAAATCGCATTTTCTCGGCGAGCTGAGCACTTTTTCTGAATTGTGCCGCTCCCGTCACTCTGGTTAGGTTGGCATGGAAAAAAACGCTCTCGGGTGCTTTAGAGTGCCGAGTTTATTACTGCGTAATAAGAAATGACCATCTACAACGTTTGGTTTATGTTTTATAAGCATTTTTAATTTTATTGCTTAAATCGCATTTTCTCGGCGAGCTGAGCACTTTTTCTGAATTGTGCCGCTCCCGTCACTCTGTTTAGGTTGGCATGGAAAAAAACGCTCTCGGGTGCTTTAGAGTGCCGAGTTTATCACTGCACATGAAGAAAAGACCACCTCCAACGTTTGGTTTATGTTTTATAAGCATTTTTAATTTTATTGCTTAAATCGCATTTTCTCGGCGAGCTGAGCGCTTTTTCTGAATTGTGCCGCTCCCGTCACTCTGGTTAAGTTGGCATCGAAAAAAACGCTCTCGGGTGCTTTAGAGTGCCGAGTTTATTACTGCGTAATAAGAAATGACCATTTACAACGTTTGGTTTATGTTTTATAAGCATTTTTAATTTTATTGCTTAAATCGCATTTTCTCGGCGAGCTGAGCACTTTTTCTGAATTGTGCCGCTCCCGTCACTCTGGTTAGGTTGGCATCGAAAAAAACGCTCTCGGGTGCTTTAGAGTGCCGAGTTTATCACTGTGCATGAAGAAATGACCACCTCCAACGTTTGGTTTATGTTTTATGCATTTTTAATTTTATTGCTTAAATCGCATTTTCTCGGCGAGCTGAGCGCTTTTTCTGAATTGTGCCGCTCCCGTCACTCTGGTTAGGTTGGCATCGAAAAAAACGCTCTCGGGTGCTTTAGAGTGCCGAGTTTATTACTGCGTAATAAGAAATGACCATCTACAACGTTTGGTTTATGTTTTATAAGCATTTTTAATTTTATTGCTTAAATCGCATTTTCTCGGCGAGCTGAGCACTTTTTCTGAATTGTGCCGCTCCCGTCACTCTGGTTAGGTTGGCATCGAAAAAAACGCTCTCGGGTGCTTTAGAGTGCCGAGTTTATCACTGTGCATGAAGAAATGACCACCTCCAACGTTTGGTTTATGTTTTATAAGCATTTTTAATTTTATTGCTTAAATCGCATTTTCTCGGCGAGCTGAGCGCTTTTTCTGAATTGTGCCGCTCCCGTCACTCTGGTTAGGTTGGCATCGAAAAAAACGCTCTTGGGTGCTTTAGAGTGCCGAGTTTATCACTGCGCATGAAGAAATGACCACCTCCAACGTTTGGTTTATGTTTTATAAGCATTTTTAATTTTATTGCTTAAATCGCATTTTCTCGGTGAGCTGAGCACTTTTTCTGAATTGTGCCGCTCCCGTCACTCTGGTTAGGTTGGCATCGAAAAAAACGCTCTCGGGTGCTTTAGAGTGCCGAGTTTATCACTGCGCATGAAGAAATGACCAACTCCAACGTTTGGTTTATGTTTTATAAGCATTTTTAATTTTATTGCTTAAATCGCATTTTCTCGGCGAGCTGAGCACTTTTTCTGAATTGTGCCGCTCCCGTCACTCTGGTTAGGTTGGCATCGAAAAAAACGCTCTCGGGTGCTTTAGAGTGCCGAGTTTATCACTGCGCATGAAGAAATGACCACCTCCAACGTTTGGTTTATGTTTTATAAGCATTTTTAATTTTATTGCTTAAATCGCATTTTCTCGGCGAGCTGAGCACTTTTTCTGAATTGTGCCGCTCCCGTCACTCTGGTTAGGTTGGCATCGAATAAAACGCTCTCGGGTGCTTTAGAGTGCCGAGTTTATCACTGCGCATGAAGAAATGACCACCTCCAACGTTTGGTTTATGTTTTATAAGCATTTTTAATTTTATTGCTTAAATCGCATTTTCTCGGCGAGCTGAGCACTTTTTCTGAATTGTGCCGCTCCCGTCACTCTGGTTAGGTTGGCATGGAAAAAAACGCTCTCGGGTGCTTTAGAGTGCCGAGTTTATCACTGCGCATGAAGAAATGACCACCTCCAACGTTTGGTTTATGTTTTATAAGCATTTTTAATTTTATTGCTTAAATCGCATTTTCTCGGCGAGCTGAGCACTTTTTCTGAATTGTGCCGCTCCCGTCACTCTGGTTAGGTTGGCATGGAAAAAAACGCTCTCGGGTGCTTTAGATTGCCGAGTTTATCACTGCGCATGAAGAAATGACCACCTCCAACGTTTGGTTTATGTTTTATAAGCATTTTTAATTTTATTGCTTAAATCGCATTTTCTCGGCGAGCTGAGCACTTTTTCTGAATTGTGCCGCTCCCGTCACTCTGGTTAGGTTGGCATCGAATAAAACGCTCTCGGGTGCTTTAGAGTCCCGAGTTTATCACTGCGCATGAAGAAATGACCACCTCCAACGTTTGGTTTATGTTTTATAAGCATTTTTAATTTTATTGCTTAAATCGCATTTTCTCGGCGAGCTGAGCACTTTTTCTGAATTGTGCCGCTCCCGTCACTCTGGTTAGGTTGGCATCGAAAAAAACGCTCTCGGGTGCTTTAGAGTGCCGAGTTTATCACTGCGCATGAAGAAATGACCACCTCCAACGTTTGGTTTATGTTTTATAAGCATTTTTAATTTTATTGCTTAAAACGCATTTTCTCGGCGAGCTGAGCACTTTTTCTGAATTGTGCCGCTCCCGTCACTCTGGTTAGGTTGGCATCGAAAAAAACGCTCTCGGGTGCTTTAGAGTGCCGAGTTTATCACTGTGCATGAAGAAATGACCACCTCCAACGTTTGGTTTATGTTTTATAAGCATTTTTAATTTTATTGCTTAAATCGCATTTTCTCGGCGAGCTGAGCGCTTTTTCTGAATTGTGCCGCTCCCGTCACTCTGGTTAGGTTGGCATGGAAAAAAACGCTCTCGGGTGCTTTAGAGTGCCGAGTTTATCACTGCGCATGAAGAAATGACCACCTCCAACGTTTGGTTTATGTTTTATAAGCATTTTTAATTTTATTGCTTAAATCGCATTTTCTCGGCGAGCTGAGCGCTTTTTCTGAATTGTGCCGCTCCCGTCACTCTGGTTAGGTTGGCATCGAAAAAAACGCTCTCGGGCGCTTTAGAGTGCCGAGTTTATCACTGCGCATGAAGAAATGACCACCTCCAACGTTTGGTTTATGTTTTATAAGCATTTTTAATTTTATTGCTTAAATCGCATTTACTCGGCGAGCTGAGCACTTTTTCTGAATTGTGCCGCTCCCGTCACTCTGGTTAGGTTGGCATCGAAAAAAACGCTCTCGGGTGCTTTAGAGTGCCGAGTTTATCACTGCGCATGAAGAAATGACCACCTCCAACGTTTGGTTTATGTTTTATAAGCATTTTTAATTTTATTGCTTAAATCGCATTTTCTCGGCGAGCTGAGCACTTTTTCTGAATTGTGCCGCTCCCGTCACTCTGGTTAGGTTGGCATGGAAAAAAACGCTCTCGGGTGCTTTAGAGTGCCGAGTTTATCACCGCGCATGAAGAAATGACCACCTCCAACGTTTGGTTTATGTTTTATAAGCATTTTTAATTTTATTGCTTAAATCGCATTTTCTCGGCGAGCTGAGCGCTTTTTCTGAATTGTGCCGCTCCCGTCACTCTGGTTAGGTTGGCATCGAATAAAACGCTCTCGGGTGCTTTAGAGTGCCGAGTTTATCACTGCGCATGAAGAAATGACCACCTCCAACGTTTGGTTTATGTTTTATAAGCATTTTTAATTTTATTGCTTAAATCGCATTTTCTCGGCGAGCTGAGCACTTTTTCTGAATTGTGCCGCTCCCGTCACTCTGGTTAGGTTGGCATGGAAAAAAACGCTCTCGGGTGCTTTAGAGTGCCGAGTTTATTACTGCGTAATAAGAAATGACCATCTACAACGTTTGGTTTATGTTTTATAAGCATTTTTAATTTTATTGCTTAAATCGCATTTTCTCGGCGAGCTGAGCACTTTTTCTGAATTGTGCCGCTCCCGTCACTCTGGTTAGGTTGGCATGGAAAAAAACGCTCTCGGGTGCTTTAGAGTGCCGAGTTTATCACTGCGCATGAAGAAATGACCACCTCCAACGTTTGGTTTATGTTTTATAAGCATTTTTAATTTTATTGCTTAAATCGCATTTTCTCGGCGAGCTGAGCACTTTTTCTGAATTGTGCCGCTCCCGTCACTCTGGTTAGGTTGGCATGGAAAAAAACGCTCTCGGGTGCTTTAGAGTGCCGAGTTTATCACTGCGCATGAAGAAATGACCACCTCCAACGTTTGGTTTATGTTTTATAAGCATTTTTAATTTTATTGCTTAAATCGCATTTTCTCGGCGAGCTGAGCACTTTTTCTGAATTGTGCCGCTCCCGTCACTCTGGTTAGGTTGGCATGGAAAAAAACGCTCTCGGGTGCTTTAGAGTGCCGAGTTTATTACTGCGTAATAAGAAATGACCATCTACAACGTTTGGTTTATGTTTTATAAGCATTTTTAATTTTATTGCTTAAATCGCATTTTCTCGGCGAGCTGAGCACTTTTTCTGAATTGTGCCGCTCCCGTCACTCTGGTTAGGTTGGCATCGAAAAAAACGCTCTCGGGTGCTTTAGAGTGCCGAGTTTATCACTGCGCATGAAGAAATGACCACCTCCAACGTTTGGTTTATGTTTTATAAGCATTTTTAATTTTATTGCTTAAATCGCATTTTCTCGGCGAGCTGAGCACTTTTTCTGAATTGTGCCGCTCCCGTCACTCTGGTTAGGTTGGCATGGAAAAAAACGCTCTCGGGTGCTTTAGAGTGCCGAGTTTATTACTGCGTAATAAGAAATGACCATCTACAACGTTTGGTTTATGTTTTATAAGCATTTTTAATTTTATTGCTTAAATCGCATTTTCTCGGCGAGCTGAGCACTTTTTCTGAATTGTGCCGCTCCCGTCACTCTGTTTAGGTTGGCATGGAAAAAAACGCTCTCGGGTGCTTTAGAGTGCCGAGTTTATCACTGCACATGAAGAAAAGACCACCTCCAACGTTTGGTTTATGTTTTATAAGCATTTTTAATTTTATTGCTTAAATCGCATTTTCTCGGCGAGCTGAGCGCTTTTTCTGAATTGTGCCGCTCCCGTCACTCTGGTTAGGTTGGCATCGAAAAAAACGCTCTCGGGTGCTTTAGAGTGCCGAGTTTATTACTGCGTAATAAGAAATGACCATTTACAACGTTTGGTTTATGTTTTATAAGCATTTTTAATTTTATTGCTTAAATCGCATTTTCTCGGCGAGCTGAGCACTTTTTCTGAATTGTGCCGCTCCCGTCACTCTGGTTAGGTTGGCATCGAAAAAAACGCTCTCGGGTGCTTTAGAGTGCCGAGTTTATCACTGCGCATGAAGAAATGACCACCTCCAACGTTTGGTTTATGTTTTATAAGCATTTTTAATTTTATTGCTTAAATCGCATTTTCTCGGCGAGCTGAGCACTTTTTCTGAATTGTGCCGCTCCCGTCACTCTGGTTAGGTTGGCATCGAAAAAAACGCTCTCGGGTGCTTTAGAGTGCCGAGTTTATCACTGCGCATGAAGAAATGACCACCTCCAACGTTTGGTTTATGTTTTATAAGCATTTTTAATTTTATTGCTTAAATCGCATTTTCTCGGCGAGCTGAGCACTTTTTCTGAATTGTGCCGCTCCCGTCACTCTGGTTAGGTTGGCATCGAAAAAAACGCTCTCGGGTGCTTTAGAGTGCCGAGTTTATCACTGCGCATGAAGAAATGACCACCTCCAACGTTTGGTTTATGTTTTATAAGCATTTTTAATTTTATTGCTTAAATCGCATTTTCTCGGCGAGCTGAGCACTTTTTCTGAATTGTGCCGCTCCCGTCACTCTGGTTAGGTTGGCATGGAAAAAAACGCTCTCGGGTGCTTTAGAGTGCCGAGTTTATTACTGCGTAATAAGAAATGACCATCTACAACGTTTGGTTTATGTTTTATAAGCATTTTTAATTTTATTGCTTAAATCGCATTTTCTCGGCGAGCTGAGCACTTTTTCTGAATTGTGCCGCTCCCGTCACTCTGTTTAGGTTGGCATGGAAAAAAACGCTCTCGGGTGCTTTAGAGTGCCGAGTTTATCACTGCACATGAAGAAAAGACCACCTCCAACGTTTGGTTTATGTTTTATAAGCATTTTTAATTTTATTGCTTAAATCGCATTTTCTCGGCGAGCTGAGCGCTTTTTCTGAATTGTGCCGCTCCCGTCACTCTGGTTAGGTTGGCATCGAAAAAAACGCTCTCGGGTGCTTTAGAGTGCCGAGTTTATTACTGCGTAATAAGAAATGACCATTTACAACGTTTGGTTTATGTTTTATAAGCATTTTTAATTTTATTGCTTAAATCGCATTTTCTCGGCGAGCTGAGCACTTTTTCTGAATTGTGCCGCTCCCGTCACTCTGGTTAGGTTGGCATCGAAAAAAACGCTCTCGGGTGCTTTAGAGTGCCGAGTTTATCACTGTGCATGAAGAAATGACCACCTCCAACGTTTGGTTTATGTTTTATAAGCATTTTTAATTTTATTGCTTAAATCGCATTTTCTCGGCGAGCTGAGCGCTTTTTCTGAATTGTGCCGCTCCCGTCACTCTGGTTAGGTTGGCATCGAAAAAAACGCTCTCGGGTGCTTTAGAGTGCCGAGTTTATCACTGTGCATGAAGAAATGACCACCTCCAACGTTTGGTTTATGTTTTATAAGCATTTTTAATTTTATTGCTTAAATCGCATTTTCTCGGCGAGCTGAGCGCTTTTTCTGAATTGTGCCGCTCCCGTCACTCTGGTTAGGTTGGCATGGAAAAAAACGCTCTCGGGTGCTTTAGAGTGCCGAGTTTATCACTGCGCATGAAGAAATGACCACCTCCAACGTTTGGTTTATGTTTTATAAGCATTTTTAATTTTATTGCTTAAATCGCATTTTCTCGGCGAGCTGAGCGCTTTTTCTGAATTGTGCCGCTCCCGTCACTCTGGTTAGGTTGGCATCGAAAAAAACGCTCTCGGGTGCTTTAGAGTGCCGAGTTTATCACTGCGCATGAAGAAATGACCACCTCCAACGTTTGGTTTATGTTTTATAAGCATTTTTAATTTTATTGCTTAAATCGCATTTACTCGGCGAGCTGAGCACTTTTTCTGAATTGTGCCGCTCCCGTCACTCTGGTTAGGTTGGCATCGAAAAAAACGCTCTCGGGTGCTTTAGAGTGCCGAGTTTATCACTGCGCATGAAGAAATGACCACCTCCAACGTTTGGTTTATGTTTTATAAGCATTTTTAATTTTATTGCTTAAATCGCATTTTCTCGGCGAGCTGAGCACTTTTTCTGAATTGTGCCGCTCCCGTCACTCTGGTTAGGTTGGCATGGAAAAAAACGCTCTCGGGTGCTTTAGAGTGCCGAGTTTATCACCGCGCATGAAGAAATGACCACCTCCAACGTTTGGTTTATGTTTTATAAGCATTTTTAATTTTATTGCTTAAATCGCATTTTCTCGGCGAGCTGAGCGCTTTTTCTGAATTGTGCCGCTCCCGTCACTCTGGTTAGGTTGGCATCGAATAAAACGCTCTCGGGTGCTTTAGAGTCCCGAGTTTATCACTGCGCATGAAGAAATGACCACCTCCAACGTTTGGTTTATGTTTTATAAGCATTTTTAATTTTATTGCTTAAATCGCATTTTCTCGGCGAGCTGAGCACTTTTTCTGAATTGTGCCGCTCCCGTCACTCTGGTTAGGTTGGCATGGAAAAAAACGCTCTCGGGTGCTTTAGAGTGCCGAGTTTATTACTGCGTAATAAGAAATGACCATCTACAACGTTTGGTTTATGTTTTATAAGCATTTTTAATTTTATTGCTTAAATCGCATTTTCTCGGCGAGCTGAGCACTTTTTCTGAATTGTGCCGCTCCCGTCACTCTGGTTAGGTTGGCATGGAAAAAAACGCTCTCGGGTGCTTTAGAGTGCCGAGTTTATCACTGCGCATGAAGAAATGACCACCTCCAACGTTTGGTTTATGTTTTATAAGCATTTTTAATTTTATTGCTTAAATCGCATTTTCTCGGCGAGCTGAGCACTTTTTCTGAATTGTGCCGCTCCCGTCACTCTGGTTAGGTTGGCATGGAAAAAAACGCTCTCGGGTGCTTTAGAGTGCCGAGTTTATCACTGCGCATGAAGAAATGACCACCTCCAACGTTTGGTTTATGTTTTATAAGCATTTTTAATTTTATTGCTTAAATCGCATTTTCTCGGCGAGCTGAGCGCTTTTTCTGAATTGTGCCGCTCCCGTCACTCTGGTTAGGTTGGCATCGAAAAAAACGCTCTCGGGTGCTTTAGAGTGCCGAGTTTATTACTGCGTAATAAGAAATGACCATTTACAACGTTTGGTTTATGTTTTATAAGCATTTTTAATTTTATTGCTTAAATCGCATTTTCTCGGCGAGCTGAGCACTTTTTCTGAATTGTGCCGCTCCCGTCACTCTGGTTAGGTTGGCATCGAAAAAAACGCTCTCGGGTGCTTTAGAGTGCCGAGTTTATCACTGCGCATGAAGAAATGACCACCTCCAACGTTTGGTTTATGTTTTATAAGCATTTTTAATTTTATTGCTTAAATCGCATTTTCTCGGCGAGCTGAGCACTTTTTCTGAATTGTGCCGCTCCCGTCACTCTGGTTAGGTTGGCATCGAAAAAAACGCTCTCGGGTGCTTTAGAGTGCCGAGTTTATCACTGCGCATGAAGAAATGACCACCTCCAACGTTTGGTTTATGTTTTATAAGCATTTTTAATTTTATTGCTTAAATCGCATTTTCTCGGCGAGCTGAGCACTTTTTCTGAATTGTGCCGCTCCCGTCACTCTGGTTAGGTTGGCATCGAAAAAAACGCTCTCGGGTGCTTTAGAGTGCCGAGTTTATCACTGCGCATGAAGAAATGACCACCTCCAACGTTTGGTTTATGTTTTATAAGCATTTTTAATTTTATTGCTTAAATCGCATTTTCTCGGCGAGCTGAGCACTTTTTCTGAATTGTGCCGCTCCCGTCACTCTGGTTAGGTTGGCATGGAAAAAAACGCTCTCGGGTGCTTTAGAGTGCCGAGTTTATTACTGCGTAATAAGAAATGACCATCTACAACGTTTGGTTTATGTTTTATAAGCATTTTTAATTTTATTGCTTAAATCGCATTTTCTCGGCGAGCTGAGCACTTTTTCTGAATTGTGCCGCTCCCGTCACTCTGTTTAGGTTGGCATGGAAAAAAACGCTCTCGGGTGCTTTAGAATGCCGAGTTTATCACTGCACATGAAGAAAAGACCACCTCCAACGTTTGGTTTATGTTTTATAAGCATTTTTAATTTTATTGCTTAAATCGCATTTTCTCGGCGAGCTGAGCGCTTTTTCTGAATTGTGCCGCTCCCGTCACTCTGGTTAGGTTGGCATCGAAAAAAACGCTCTCGGGTGCTTTAGAGTGCCGAGTTTATTACTGCGTAATAAGAAATGACCATTTACAACGTTTGGTTTATGTTTTATAAGCATTTTTAATTTTATTGCTTAAATCGCATTTTCTCGGCGAGCTGAGCACTTTTTCTGAATTGTGCCGCTCCCGTCACTCTGGTTAGGTTGGCATCGAAAAAAACGCTCTCGGGTGCTTTAGAGTGCCGAGTTTATCACTGTGCATGAAGAAATGACCACCTCCAACGTTTGGTTTATGTTTTATAAGCATTTTTAATTTTATTGCTTAAATCGCATTTTCTCGGCGAGCTGAGCGCTTTTTCTGAATTGTGCCGCTCCCGTCACTCTGGTTAGGTTGGCATCGAAAAAAACGCTCTCGGGTGCTTTAGAGTGCCGAGTTTATTACTGCGTAATAAGAAATGACCATCTACAACGTTTGGTTTATGTTTTATAAGCATTTTTAATTTTATTGCTTAAATCGCATTTTCTCGGCGAGCTGAGCACTTTTTCTGAATTGTGCCGCTCCCGTCACTCTGGTTAGGTTGGCATCGAAAAAAACGCTCTCGGGTGCTTTAGAGTGCCGAGTTTATCACTGTGCATGAAGAAATGACCACCTCCAACGTTTGGTTTATGTTTTATAAGCATTTTTAATTTTATTGCTTAAATCGCATTTTCTCGGCGAGCTGAGCGCTTTTTCTGAATTGTGCCGCTCCCGTCACTCTGGTTAGGTTGGCATCGAAAAAAACGCTCTTGGGTGCTTTAGAGTGCCGAGTTTATCACTGCGCATGAAGAAATGACAACCTCCAACGTTTGGTTTATGTTTTATAAGCATTTTTAATTTTATTGCTTAAATCGCATTTTCTCGGCGAGCTGAGCACTTTTTCTGAATTGTGCCGCTCCCGTCACTCTGGTTAGGTTGGCATCGAAAAAAACGCTCTCGGGTGCTTTAGAGTGCCGAGTTTATCACTGCGCATGAAGAAATGACCAACTCCAACGTTTGGTTTATGTTTTATAAGCATTTTTAATTTTATTGCTTAAATCGCATTTTCTTTGCGAGCTGAGCACTTTTTCTGAATTGTGCCGCTCCCGTCACTCTGGTTAGGTTGGCATCGAAAAAAACGCTCTCGGGTGCTTTAGAGTGCCGAGTTTATCACTGCGCATGAAGAAATGACCACCTCCAACGTTTGGTTTATGTTTTATAAGCATTTTTAATTTTATTGCTTAAATCGCATTTTCTCGGCGAGCTGAGCACTTTTTCTGAATTGTGCCGCTCCCGTCACTCTGGTTAGGTTGGCATCGAATAAAACGCTCTCGGGTGCTTTAGAGTGCCGAGTTTATCACTGCGCATGAAGAATGACCACCTCCAACGTTTGGTTTATGTTTTATAAGCATTTTTAATTTTATTGCTTAAATCGCATTTTCTCGGCGAGCTGAGCACTTTTTCTGAATTGTGCCGCTCCCGTCACTCTGGTTAGGTTGGCATCCAAAAAAACGCTCTCGGGTGCTTTAGAGTGCCGAGTTTATCACTGCGCATGAAGAAATGACCACCTCCAACGTTTGGTTTAGGTTTTATAAGCATTTTTAATTTTATTGCTTAAATCGCATTTTCTCGGCGAGCTGAGCACTTTTTCTGAATTGTGCCGCTCCCGTCACTCTGGTTAGGTTGGCATCGAAAAAAACGCTCTCGGGTGCTTTAGAGTGCCGAGTTTATCACTGTGCATGAAGAAATGACCACCTCCAACGTTTGGTTTATGTTTTATAAGCATTTTTAATTTTATTGCTTAAATCGCATTTTCTCGGCGAGCTGAGCACTTTTTCTGAATTGTGCCGCTCCCGTCACTCTGGTTAGGTTGGCATGGAAAAAAACGCTCTCGGGTGCTTTAGAGTGCCGAGTTTATCACTGCGCATGAAGAAATGACCACCTCCAACGTTTGGTTTATGTTTTATAAGCATTTTTAATTTTATTGCTTAAATCGCATTTTCTCGGCGAGCTGAGCACTTTTTCTGAATTGTGCCGCTCCCGTCACTCTGGTTAGGTTGGCATGGAAAAAAACGCTCTCGGGTGCTTTAGAGTGCCGAGTTTATCACTGTGCATGAAGAAATGACCACCTCCAACGTTTGGTTTATGTTTTATAAGCATTTTTAATTTTATTGCTTAAATCGCATTTTCTCGGCGAGCTGAGCACTTTTTCTGAATTGTGCCGCTCCCGTCACTCCGGTTAGGTTGGCATCGAAAAAAACGCTCTCGGGTGCTTTAGAGTGCCGAGTTTATCACTGCGCATGAAGAAATGACCACCTCCAACGTTTGGTTTATGTTTTATAAGCATTTTTAATTTTATTGCTTAAATCGCATTTTCTCGGCGAGCTGAGCACTTTTTCTGAATTGTGCCGCTCCCGTCACTCTGGTTAGGTTGGCATGGAAAAAAACGCTCTCGGGTGCTTTAGAGTGCCGAGTTTATTACTGCGTAATAAGAAATGACCATCTACAACGTTTGGTTTATGTTTTATAAGCATTTTAAATTTTATTGCTTAAATTGCATTTTCTCGGCGAGCTGAGCACTTTTTCTGAATTGTGCCGCTCCCGTCACTCTGGTTAGGTTGGCATCGAAAAAAACGCTCTCGGGTGCTTTAGAGTGCCGAGTTTATCACTGCGCATGAAGAAATGACCACCTCCAACGTTTGGTTTATGTTTTATAAGCATTTTTAATTTTATTGCTTAAATCGCATTTTCTCGGCGAGCTGAGCACTTTTTCTGAATTGTGCCGCTCCCGTCACTCTGGTTAGGTTGGCATGGAAAAAAAACGCTCTCGGGTGCTTTAGAGTGCCGAGTTTATCACTGCACATGAAGAAATGACCACCTCCAACGTTTGGTTTATGTTTTATAAGCATTTTTAATTGTATTGCTTAAATCGCATTTTCTCGGCGAGCTGAGCTATTTTTCTGAATTGTGCCGCTCCCGTCACTCTGGTTAGGTTGGCATGGAAAAAAACGCTCTCGGGTGCTTTAGAGTGCCGAGTTTATCACTGCGCATGAAGAAATGGCCACCTCCAACGTTTGGTTTATGTTTTATAAGCATTTTTAATTTTATTGCTTAAATCGCATTTTCTCGGCGAGCTGAGCACTTTTTCTGAATTGTGCCGCTCCCGTCACTCTGGTTAGGTTGGCATGGAAAAAAACGCTCTCGGGTGCTTTAGAGTGCCGAGTTTATTACTGCGTAATAAGAAATGACCATCTACAACGTTTGGTTTATGTTTTATAAGCATTTTTAATTTTATTGCTTAAATCGCATTTTCTCGGCGAGCTGAGCACTTTTTCTGAATTGTGCCGCTCCCGTCACTCTGGTTAGGTTGGCATCGAAAAAAACGCTCTCGGGTGCTTTAGAGTGCCGAGTTTATCACTGCGCATGAAGAAATGACCACCTCCAACGTTTGGTTTATGTTTTATAAGCATTTTTAATTTTATTGCTTAAATCGCATTTTCTCGGCGAGCTGAGCGCTTTTTCTGAATTGTGCCGCTCCCGTCACTCTGGTTAGGTTGGCATCGAATAAAACGCTCTCGGGTGCTTTAGAGTGCCGAGTTTATCACTGCGCATGAAGAAATTACCACCTCCAACGTTTGGTTTATGTTTTATAAGCATTTTTAATTTTATTGCTTAAATCGCATTTTCTCGGCGAGCTGAGCACTTTTTCTGAATTGTGCCGCTCCCGTCACTCTGGTTAGGTTGGCATGGAAAAAAACGCTCTCGGGTGCTTTAGAGTGCCGAGTTTATTACTGCGTAATAAGAAATGACCATCTACAACGTTTGGTTTATGTTTTATAAGCATTTTTAATTTTATTGCTTAAATCGCATTTTCTCGGCGAGCTGAGCACTTTTTCTGAATTGTGCCGCTCCCGTCACTCTGGTTAGGTTGGCATGGAAAAAAACGCTCTCGGGTGCTTTAGAGTGCCGAGTTTATCACTGCGCATGAAGAAATGACCACCTCCAACGTTTGGTTTATGTTTTATAAGCATTTTTAATTTTATTGCTTAAATCGCATTTTCTCGGCGAGCTGAGCACTTTTTCTGAATTGTGCCGCTCCCGTCACTCTGGTTAGGTTGGCATGGAAAAAAACGCTCTCGGGTGCTTTAGAGTGCCGAGTTTATCACTGCGCATGAAGAAATGGCCACCTCCAACGTTTGGTTTATGTTTTATAAGCATTTTTAATTTTATTGCTTGAATCGCATTTTCTCGGCGAGCTGAGCACTTTTTCTGAATTGTGCCGCTCCCGTCACTCTGGTTAGGTTGGCATGGAAAAAAACGCTCTCGGGTGCTTTAGAGTGCCGAGTTTATCACTGCGCATGAAGAAATGGCCACCTCCAACGTTTGGTTTATGTTTTATAAGCATTTTTAATTTTATTGCTTAAATCGCATTTTCTCGGCGAGCTGAGCACTTTTTCTGAATAGTGCCGCTCCCGTCACTCTGTTTAGGTTGGCATGGAAAAAAACGCTCTCGGGTGCTTTAGAGTGCCGAGTTTATCACTGCGTATGAAGAAAAGACCACCTCCAACGTTTGGTTTATGTTTTATAAGCATTTTTAAGTTTATTGCTTAAATCGCATTTTCTCGGCGAGCTGAGCACTTTTTCTGAATTGTGCCGCTCCTGTCACTCTGGTTAGGTTGGCATGGAAAAAAACGCTCTCGGGTGCTTTAGAGTGCCGAGTTTATCACTGCGCATGAAGAAATGACCACCTCCAACGTTTGGTTTATGTTTTATAAGCATTTTTAATTTTATTGCTTAAATCGCATTTTCTCGGCGAGCTGAGCACTTTTTCTGAATTGTGCCGCTCCCGTCACTCTGGTTAGGTTGGCATGGAAAAAAACGCTCTCGGGTGCTTTAGAGTGCCGAGTTTATCACTGCGCATGAAGAAATGGCCACCTCCAACGTTTGGTTTATGTTTTATAAGCATTTTTAATTTTATTGCTTAAATCGCATTTTCTCGGCGAGCTGAGCACTTTTTCTGAATTGTGCCGCTCCCGTCACTCTGGTTAGGTTGGCATGCAAAAAAACGCTCTCGGGTGCTTTAGAGTGCCGAGTTTATCACTGCGCATGAAGAAATGGCCACCTCCAACGTTTGGTTTATGTTTTATAAGCATTTTTAATTTTATTGCTTAAATCGCATTTTCTCGGCGAGCTGAGCACTTTTTCTGAATTGTGCCGCTCCCGTCACTCTGGTTAGGTTGGCATGGAAAAAAACGCTCTCGGGTGCTTTAGAGTGCCGAGTTTATCACTGCGCATGAAGAAATGACCACCTCCAACGTTTGGTTTATGTTTTATAAGCATTTTTAATTTTATTGCTTAAATCGCATTTTCTCGGCGAGCTGAGCACTTTTTCTGAATTGTGCCGCTCCCGTCACTCTGGTTAGGTTGGCATGGAAAAAAACGCTCTCGGGTGCTTTAGAGTGCCGAGTTTATCACTGCGCATGAAGAAATGGCCACCTCCAACGTTTGGTTTATGTTTTATAAGCATTTTTAATTTTATTGCTTAAATCGCATTTTCTCGGCGAGCTGAGCACTTTTTCTGAATTGTGCCGCTCCCGTCACTCTGGTTAGGTTGGCATCGAAAAAAACGCTCTCGGGTGCTTTAGAGTGCCGAGTTTATCACTGCGCATGAAGAAATGACCACCTCCAACGTTTGGTTTATGTTTTATAAGCATTTTTAATTTTATTGCTTAAATCGCATTTTCTCGGCGAGCTGAGCACTTTTTCTGAATTGTGCCGCTCCCGTCACTCTGGTTAGGTTGGCATGGAAAAAAACGCTCTCGGGTGCTTTAGAGTGCCGAGTTTATTACTGCGTAATAAGAAATGACCATCTACAACGTTTGGTTTATGTTTTATAAGCATTTTTAATTTTATTGCTTAAATCGCATTTTCTCGGCGAGCTGAGCACTTTTTCTGAATTGTGCCGCTCCCGTCACTCTGTTTAGGTTGGCATGGAAAAAAACGCTCTCGGGTGCTTTAGAGTGCCGAGTTTATCACTGCGCATGAAGAAAAGACCACCTCCAACGTTTGGTTTATGTTTTATAAGCATTTTTAATTTTATTGCTTAAATCGCATTTTCTCGGCGAGCTGAGCACTTTTTCTGAATTGTGCCGCTCCTGTCACTCTGGTTAGGTTGGCATGGAAAAAAACGCTCTCGGGTGCTTTAGAGTGCCGACTTTATCACTGCGCATGAAGAAATGACCACCTCCAACGTTTGGTTTATGTTTTATAAGCATTTTTAATTTTATTGCTTAAATCGCATTTTCTCGGCGAGCTGAGCACTTTTTCTGAATTGTGCCGCTCCCGTCACTCTGGTTAGGTTGGCATGGAAAAAAACGCTCTCGGGTGCTTTAGAGTGCCGAGTTTATCACTGCGCATGAAGAAATGGCCACCTCCAACGTTTGGTTTATGTTTTATAAGCATTTTTAATTTAGTTGCTTAAATCGCATTTTCTCGGCGAGCTGAGCACTTTTTCTGAATTGTGCCGCTCCCGTCACTCTGGTTAGGTTGGCATGGAAAAAAACGCTCTCGGGTGCTTTAGAGTGCCGAGTTTATCACTGCGCATGAAGAAATGGCCACCTCCAACGTTTGGTTTATGTTTTATAAGCATTTTTAATTTTATTGCTTAAATCGCATTTTCTCGGCGAGCTGAGCACTTTTTCTGAATTGTGCCGCTCCCGTCACTCTGGTTAGGTTGGCATGGAAAAAAACGCTCTCGGGTGCTTTAGAGTGCCGAGTTTATCACTGCGCATGAAGAAATGACCACCTCCAACGTTTGGTTTATGTTTTATAAGCATTTTTAATTTTATTGCTTAAATCGCATTTTCTCGGCGAGCTGAGCACTTTTTCTGAATTGTGCCGCTCCCGTCACTCTGGTTAGGTTGGCATGGAAAAAAACGCTCTCGGGTGCTTTAGAGTGCCGAGTTTATCACTGCGCATGAAGAAATGACAACCTCCAACGTTTGGTTTATGTTTTATAAGCATTTTTAATTTTATTGCTTAAATCGCATTTTCTCGGCGAGCTGAGCGCTTTTTCTGAATTGTGCCGCTCCCGTCACTCTGGTTAGGTTGGCATCGAAAAAAACGCTCTCGGGTGCTTTAGAGTGCCGAGTTTATCACTGCGCATGAAGAAATGACCACCTCCAACGTTTGGTTTATGTTTTATAAGCATTTTTAATTTTATTGCTTAAATCGCATTTTCTCGGCGAGCTGAGCACTTTTTCTGAATTGTGCCGCTCCCGTCACTCTGGTTAGGTTGGCATCGAAAAAAACGCTCTCGGGTGCTTTAGAGTGCCGAGTTTATCACTGCGCATGAAGAAATGACCACCTCCAACGTTTGGTTTATGTTTTATAAGCATTTTTAATTTTATTGCTTAAATCGCATTTTCTCGGCGAGCTGAGCACTTTTTCTGAATTGTGCCGCTCCCGTCACTCTGGTTAGGTTGGCATCGAAAAATACGCTCTCGGGTGCTTTAGAGTGCCGAGTTTATCACCGCGCATGAAGAAATGACCACCTCCAACGTTTGGTTTATGTTTTATAAGCATTTTTAATTTTATTGCTTAAATCGCATTTTCTCGGCGAGCTGAGCGCTTTTTCTGAATTGTGCCGCTCCCGTCACTCTGGTTAGGTTGGCATCGAAAAAAACGCTCTTGGGTGCTTTAGAGTGCCGAGTTTATCACTGCGCATGAAGAAATGACCACCTCCAACGTTTGGTTTATGTTTTATAAGCATTTTTAATTTTATTGCTTAAATCGCATTTTCTCGGCGAGCTGAGCACTTTTTCTGAATTGTGCCGCTCCCGTCACTCTGGTTAGGTTGGCATGGAAAAAAACGCTCTCGGGTGCTTTAGAGTGCCGAGTTTATTACTGCGTAATAAGAAATGACCATCTACAACGTTTGGTTTATGTTTTATAAGCATTTTAAATTTTATTGCTTAAATCGCATTTTCTCGGCGAGCTGAGCACTTTTTCTGAATTGTGCCGCTCCCGTCACTCTGGTTAGGTTGGCATCGAAAAAAACGCTCTCGGGTGCTTTAAAGTGCCGAGTTTATCACTGCGCATGAAGAAATGACCACCTCCAACGTTTGGTTTATGTTTTATAAGCATTTTTAATTTTATTGCTTAAATCGCATTTTCTCGGCGAGCTGAGCACTTTTTCTGAATTGTGCCGCTCCCGTCACTCTGGTTAGGTTGGCATCGAAAAAAACGCTCTCGGGTGCTTTAGAGTGCCGAGTTTATCACTGTGCATGAAGAAATGACCACCTCCAACGTTTGGTTTATGTTTTATAAGCATTTTTAATTTTATTGCTTAAATCGCATTTTCTCGGCGAGCTGAGCACTTTTTCTGAATTGTGCCGCTCCCGTCACTCTGGTTAGGTTGGCATGGAAAAAAACGCTCTCGGGTGCTTTAGAGTGCCGAGTTTATCACTGCACATGAAGAAATGACCACCTCCAACGTTTGGTTTATGTTTTATAAGCATTTTTAATTGTATTGCTTAAATCGCATTTTCTCGGCGAGCTGAGCACTTTTTCTGAATTGTGCCGCTCCCGTCACTCTGGTTAGGTTGGCATGGAAAAAAACGCTCTCGGGTGCTTTAGAGTGCCGAGTTTATTACTGCGTAATAAGAAATGACCATCTACAACGTTTGGTTTATGTTTTATAAGCATTTTTAATTTTATTGCTTAAATCGCATTTTCTCGGCGAGCTGAGCACTTTTTCTGAATTGTGCCGCTCCCGTCACTCTGGTTAGGTTGGCATCGAAAAAAACGCACTCGGGTGCTTTAGAGTGCCGAGTTTATCACTGCGCATGAAGAAATGACCACCTCCAACGTTTGGTTTGTGTTTTATAAGCATTTTTAATTTTATTGCTTAAATCGCATTTTCTCGGCGAGCTGAGCGCTTTTTCTGAATTGTGCCGCTCCCGTCACTCTGGTTAGGTTGGCATCGAATAAAACGCTCTCGGGTGCGTTAGAGTACCGAGTTTATCACTGCGCATGAAGAAATGACCACCTCCAACGTTTGGTTTATGTTTTATAAGCATTTTTAATTTTATTGCTTAAATCGCATTTTCTCGGCGAGCTGAGCACTTTTTCTGAATTGTGCCGCTCCCGTCACTCTGGTTAGGTTGGCATGGAAAAAAACGCTCTCGGGTGCTTTAGAGTGCCGAGTTTATTACTGCGTAATAAGAAATGACCATCTACAACGTTTGGTTTATGTTTTATAAGCATTTTTAATTTTATTGCTTAAATCGCATCTTCTCGGCGAGCTGAGCACTTTTTCTGAATTGTGCCGCTCCCGTCACTCTGGTTAGGTTGGCATGGAAAAAAACGCTCTCGGGTGCTTTAGAGTGCCGAGTTTATCACTGCGCATGAAGAAATGACCACCTCCAACGTTTGGTTTATGTTTTATAAGCATTTTTAATTTTATTGCTTAAATCGCATTTTCTCGGCGAGCTGAGCACTTTTTCTGAATTGTGCCGCTCCCGTCACTCTGGTTAGGTTGGCATCGAAAAAAACGCTCTCGGGTGCTTTAGAGTGCCGAGTTTATTACTGCGTAATAAGAAATGACCATTTACAACGTTTGGTTTATGTTTTATAAGCATTTTTAATTTTATTGCTTAAATCGCATTTTCTCGGCGAGCTGAGCACTTTTTCTGAATTGTGCCGCTCCCGTCACTCTGGTTAGGTTGGCATCGAAAAAAACGCTCTCGGGTGCTTTAGAGTGCCGAGTTTATCACTGTGCATGAAGAAATGACCACCTCCAACGTTTGGTTTATGTTTTATAAGCATTTTTAATTTTATTGCTTAAATCGCATTTTCTCGGCGAGCTGAGCGCTTTTTCTGAATTGTGCCGCTCCCGTCACTCTGGTTAGGTTGGCATCGAAAAAAACGCTCTCGGGTGCTTTAGAGTGCCGAGTTTATTACTGCGTAATAAGAAATGACCATCTACAACGTTTGGTTTATGTTTTATAAGCATTTTTAATTTTATTGCTTAAATCGCATTTTCTCGGCGAGCTGAGCACTTTTTCTGAATTGTGCCGCTCCCGTCACTCTGGTTAGGTTGGCATCGAAAAAAACGCTCTCGGGTGCTTTAGAGTGCCGAGTTTATCACTGTGCATGAAGAAATGACCACCTCCAACGTTTGGTTTATGTTTTATAAGCATTTTTAATTTTATTGCTTAAATCGCATTTTCTCGGCGAGCTGAGCGCTTTTTCTGAATTGTGCCGCTCCCGTCACTCTGGTTAGGTTGGCATCGAAAAAAACGCTCTTGGGTGCTTTAGAGTGCCGAGTTTATCACTGCGCATGAAGAAATGACCACCTCCAACGTTTGGTTTATGTTTTATAAGCATTTTTAATTTTATTGCTTAAATCGCATTTTCTCGGCGAGCTGAGCACTTTTTCTGAATTGTGCCGCTCCCGTCACTCTGGTTAGGTTGGCATCGAAAAAAACGCTCTCGGGTGCTTTAGAGTGCCGAGTTTATCACTGCGCATGAAGAAATGACCAACTCCAATGTTTGGTTTATGTTTTATAAGCATTTTTAATTTTATTGCTTAAATCGCATTTTCTCGGCGAGCTGAGCACTTTTTCTAAATTGTGCCGCTCCCGTCACTCTGGTTAGGTTGGCATCGAAAAAAACGCTCTCGGGTGCTTTAGAGTGCCGAGTTTATCACTGCGCATGAAGAAATGACCACCTCCAACGTTTGGTTTATGTTTTATAAGCATTTTTAATTTTATTGCTTAAATCGCATTTTCTCGGCGAGCTGAGCACTTTTTCTGAATTGTGCCGCTCCCGTCACTCTGGTTAGGTTGGCATCGAAAAAAACGCTCTCGGGTGCTTTAGAGTGCCGAATTTATCACTGCGCATGAAGAAATGACCACCTCCAACGTTTGGTTTATGTTTTATAAGCATTTTTAATTTTATTGCTTAAATCGCATTTTCTCGGCGAGCTGAGCGCTTTTTCTGAATTGTGCCGCTCCCGTCACTCTGGTTAGGTTGGCATCGAAAAAAACGCTCTCGGGTGCTTTAGAGTGCCGAGTTTATCACTGCGCATGAAGAAATGACCACCTCCAACGTTTGGTTTATGTTTTATAAGCATTTTTAATTTTATTGCTTAAATCGCATTTTCTCGGCGAGCCGAGCGCTTTTTCTGAATTGTGCCGCTCCCGTCACTCTGGTTAGGTTGGCATCGAAAAAAACGCTCTCGGGTGCTTTAGAGTGCCGAGTTTATCACTGCGCATGAAGAAATGACCACCTCCAACGTTTGGTTTATGTTTTATAAGCATTTTTAATTTTATTGCTTAAATCGCATTTTCTCGGCGAGCTGAGCACTTTTTCTGAATTGTGCCGCTCCCGTCACTCTGGTTAGGTTGGCATCGAAAAAAACGCTCTCGGGTGCTTTAGAGTGCCGAGTTTATCACTGCGCATGAAGAAATGACCACCTCCAACGTTTGGTTTATGTTTTATAAGCATTTTTAATTTTATTGCTTAAATCGCATTTTCTCGGCGAGCTGAGCACTTTTTCTGAATTGTGCCGCTCCCGTCACTCTGGTTAGGTTGGCATCGAAAAAAACGCTCTCGGGTGCTTTAGAGTGCCGAGTTTATCACCGCGCATGAAGAAATGACCACCTCCAACGTTTGGTTTATGTTTTATAAGCATTTTTAATTTTATTGCTTAAATCGCATTTTCTCGGCGAGCTGAGCGCTTTTTCAGAATTGTGCCGCTCCCGTCACTCTGGTTAGGTTGGCATCGAAAAAAACGCTCTCGGGTGCTTTAGAGTGCCGAGTTTATCACTGTGCATGAAGAAATGACCACCTCCAACGTTTGGTTTATGTTTTATAAGCATTTTTAATTTTATTGCTTAAATCGCATTTTCTCGGCGAGCTGAGCGCTTTTTCTGAATTGTGCCGCTCCCGTCACTCTGGTTAGGTTGGCATCGAAAAAAACGCTCTCGGGTGCTTTAGAGTGCCGAGTTTATCACTGTGCATGAAGAAATGACCACCTCCAACGTTTGGTTTATGTTTTATAAGCATTTTTAATTTTATTGCTTAAATCGCATTTTCTCGGCGAGCTGAGCACTTTTTCTGAATTGTGCCGCTCCCGTCACTCTGGTTAGGTTGGCATGGAAAAAAACGCTCTCGGGTGCTTTAGAGTGCCGAGTTTATCACTGCACATGAAGAAATGACCACCTCCAACGTTTGGTTTATGTTTTATAAGCATTTTTAATTGTATTGCTTAAATCGCATTTTCTCGGCGAGCTGAGCACTTTTTCTGAATTGTGCCGCTCCCGTCACTCTGGTTAGGTTGGCATGGAAAAAAACGCTCTCGGGTGCTTTAGAGTGCCGAGTTTATTACTGCGTAATAAGAAATGACCATCTACAACGTTTGGTTTATGTTTTATAAGCATTTTTAATTTTATTGCTTAAATCGCATTTTCTCGGCGAGCTGAGCACTTTTTCTGAATTGTGCCGCTCCCGTCACTCTGGTTAGGTTGGCATGGAAAAAAAAGCTCTCGGGTGCTTTAGAGTGCCGAGTTTATCACTGCGCATGAAGAAATGACCACCTCCAACGTTTGGTTTATGTTTTATAAGCATTTTTAATTTTATTGCTTAAATCGCATTTTCTCGGCGAGCTGAGCGCTTTTTCTGAATTGTGCCGCTCCCGTCACTCTGGTTAGGTTGGCATCGAAAAAAACGCTCTCGGGTGCTTTAGAGTGCCGAGTTTATCACTGTGCATGAAGAAATGACCACCTCCAACGTTTGGTTTATGTTTTATAAGCATTTTTAATTTTATTGCTTAAATCGCATTTTCTCGGCGAGCTGAGCACTTTTTCTGAATTGTGCCGCTCCCGTCACTCTGGTTAGGTTGGCATGGAAAAAAACGCTCTCGGGTGCTTTAGAGTGCCGAGTTTATCACTGCGCATGAAGAAATGGCCACCTCCAACGTTTGGTTTATGTTTTATAAGCATTTTTAATTTTATTGCTTAAATCGCATTTTCTCGGCGAGCTGAGCACTTTTTCTGAATTGTGCCGCTCCCGTCACTCTGGTTAGGTTGGCATCGAAAAAAACGCTCTCGGGTGCTTTAGAGTGCCGAGTTTATCACTGCGCATGAAGAAATGACCACCTCCAACGTTTGGTTTATGTTTTATAAGCATTTTTAATTTTATTGCTTAAATCGCATTTTCTCGGCGAGCTGAGCACTTTTTCTGAATTGTGCCGCTCCCGTCACTCTGGTTAGGTTGGCATGGAAAAAAACGCTCTCGGGTGCTTTAGAGTGCCGAGTTTATTACTGCGTAATAAGAAATGACCATCTACAACGTTTGGTTTATGTTTTATAAGCATTTTTAATTTTATTGCTTAAATCGCATTTTCTCGGCGAGCTGAGCACTTTTTCTGAATTGTGCCGCTCCCGTCACTCTGTTTAGGTTGGCATGGAAAAAAACGCTCTCGGGTGCTTTAGAGTGCCGAGTTTATCACTGCGCATGAAGAAAAGACCACCTCCAACGTTTGGTTTATGTTTTATAAGCATTTTTAATTTTATTGCTTAAATCGCATTTTCTCGGCGAGCTGAGCACTTTTTCTGAATTGTGCCGCTCCTGTCACTCTGGTTAGGTTGGCATGGAAAAAAACGCTCTCGGGTGCTTTAGAGTGACGAGTTTATCACTGCGCATGAAGAAATGACAACCTCCAACGTTTGGTTTATGTTTTATAAGCATTTTTAATTTTATTGCTTAAATCGCATTTTCTCGGCGAGCTGAGCACTTTTTCTGAATTGTGCCGCTCCCGTCACTCTGGTTAGGTTGGCATGGAAAAAAACGCTCTCGGGTGCTTTAGAGTGCCGAGTTTATCACTGCGCATGAAGAAATGACCACCTCCAACGTTTGGTTTATGTTTTATAAGCATTTTTAATTTTATTGCTTAAATCGCATTTTCTCGGCGAGCTGAGCACTTTTTCTGAATTGTGCCGCTCCCGTCACTCTGGTTAGGTTGGCATGGAAAAAAACGCTCTCGGGTGCTTTAGAGTGCCGAGTTTATTACTGCGTAATAAGAAATGACCATCTACAACGTTTGGTTTATGTTTTATAAGCATTTTTAATTTTATTGCTTAAATCGCATTTTCTCGGCGAGCTGAGCACTTTTTCTGAATTGTGCCGCTCCCGTCACTCTGTTTAGGTTGGCATGGAAAAAAACACTCTCGGGTGCTTTAGAGTGCCGAGTTTATCACTGCGCATGAAGAAAAGACCACCTCCAACGTTTGGTTTATGTTTTATAAGCATTTTTAATTTTATTGCTTAAATCGCATTTTCTCGGCGAGCTGAGCACTTTTTCTGAATTGTGCCGCTCCTGTCACTCTGGTTAGGTTGGCATGGAAAAAAACGCTCTCGGGTGCTTTAGAGTGCCGAGTTTATCACTGTGCATGAAGAAATGACCACCTCCAACGTTTGGTTTATGTTTTATAAGCATTTTTAATTTTATTGCTTAAATCGCATTTTCTCGGCGAGCTGAGCACTTTTTCTGAATTGTGCCGCTCCCGTCACTCTGGTTAGGTTGGCATGGAAAAAAACGCTCTCGGGTGCTTTAGAGTGCCGAGTTTATTACTGCGTAATAAGAAATGACCATCTACAACGTTTGGTTTATGTTTTATAAGCATTTTTAATTTTATTGCTTAAATCGCATTTTCTCGGCGAGCTGAGCACTTTTTCTGAATTGTGCCGCTCCCGTCACTCTGTTTAGGTTGGCATGGAAAAAAACGCTCTCGGGTGCTTTAGAGTGCCGAGTTTATCACTGCACATGAAGAAAAGACCACCTCCAACGTTTGGTTTATGTTTTATAAGCATTTTTAATTTTATTGCTTAAATCGCATTTTCTCGGCGAGCTGAGCGCTTTTTCTGAATTGTGCCGCTCCCGTCACTCTGGTTAGGTTGGCATCGAAAAAAACGCTCTCGGGTGCTTTAGAGTGCCGAGTTTATTACTGCGTAATAAGAAATGACCATTTACAACGTTTGGTTTATGTTTTATAAGCATTTTTAATTTTATTGCTTAAATCGCATTTTCTCGGCGAGCTGAGCACTTTTTCTGAATTGTGCCGCTCCCGTCACTCTGGTTAGGTTGGCATCGAAAAAAACGCTCTCGGGTGCTTTAGAGTGCCGAGTTTATCACTGTGCATGAAGAAATGACCACCTCCAACGTTTGGTTTATGTTTTATAAGCATTTTTAATTTTATTGCTTAAATCGCATTTTCTCGGCGAGCTGAGCGCTTTTTCTGAATTGTGCCGCTCCCGTCACTCTGGTTAGGTTGGCATCGAAAAAAACGCTCTCGGGTGCTTTAGAGTGCCGAGTTTATTACTGCGTAATAAGAAATGACCATCTACAACGTTTGGTTTATGTTTTATAAGCATTTTTAATTTTATTGCTTAAATCGCATTTTCTCGGCGAGCTGAGCACTTTTTCTGAATTGTGCCGCTCCCGTCACTCTGGTTAGGTTGGCATCGAAAAAAACGCTCTCGGGTGCTTTAGAGTGCCGAGTTTATCACTGTGCATGAAGAAATGACCACCTCCAACGTTTGGTTTATGTTTTATAAGCATTTTTAATTTTATTGCTTAAATCGCATTTTCTCGGCGAGCTGAGCGCTTTTTCTGAATTGTGCCGCTCCCGTCACTCTGGTTAGGTTGGCATCGAAAAAAACGCTCTTGGGTGCTTTAGAGTGCCGAGTTTATCACTGCGCATGAAGAAATGACCACCTCCAACGTTTGGTTTATGTTTTATAAGCATTTTTAATTTTATTGCTTAAATCGCATTTTCTCGGCGAGCTGAGCACTTTTTCTGAATTGTGCCGCTCCCGTCACTCTGGTTAGGTTGGCATCGAAAAAAACGCTCTCGGGTGCTTTAGAGTGCCGAGTTTATCACTGCGCATGAAGAAATGACCAACTCCAACGTTTGGTTTATGTTTTATAAGCATTTTTAATTTTATTGCTTAAATCGCATTTTCTCGGCGAGCTGAGCACTTTTTCTGAATTGTGCCGCTCCCGTCACTCTGGTTAGGTTGGCATCGAAAAAAACGCTCTCGGGTGCTTTAGAGTGCCGAGTTTATCACTGCGCATGAAGAAATGACCACCTCCAACGTTTGGTTTATGTTTTATAAGCATTTTTAATTTTATTGCTTAAATCGCATTTTCTCGGCGAGCTGAGCACTTTTTCTGAATTGTGCCGCTCCCGTCACTCTGGTTAGGTTGGCATCGAATAAAACGCTCTCGGGTGCTTTAGAGTGCCGAGTTTATCACTGCGCATGAAGAAATGACCACCTCCAACGTTTGGTTTATGTTTTATAAGCATTTTTAATTTTATTGCTTAAATCGCATTTTCTCGGCGAGCTGAGCACTTTTTCTGAATTGTGCCGCTCCCGTCACTCTGGTTAGGTTGGCATGGAAAAAAACGCTCTCGGGTGCTTTAGAGTGCCGAGTTTATCACTGCGCATGAAGAAATGACCACCTCCAACGTTTGGTTTATGTTTTATAAGCATTTTTAATTTTATTGCTTAAATCGCATTTTCTCGGCGAGCTGAGCACTTTTTCTGAATTGTGCCGCTCCCGTCACTCTGGTTAGGTTGGCATGGAAAAAAACGCTCTCGGGTGCTTTAGAGTGCCGAGTTTATTACTGCGTAATAAGAAATGACCATCTACAACGTTTGGTTTATGTTTTATAAGCATTTTAAATTTTATTGCTTAAATTGCATTTTCTCGGCGAGCTGAGCACTTTTTCTGAATTGTGCCGCTCCCGTCACTCTGGTTAGGTTGGCATCGAAAAAAACGCTCTCGGGTGCTTTAGAGTGCCGAGTTTATCACTGCGCATGAAGAAATGACCACCTCCAACGTTTGGTTTATGTTTTATAAGCATTTTTAATTTTATTGCTTAAATCGCATTTTCTCGGCGAGCTGAGCACTTTTTCTGAATTGTGCCGCTCCCGTCACTCTGGTTAGGTTGGCATCGAAAAAAACGCTCTCGGGTGCTTTAGAGTGCCGAGTTTATCACTGCGCATGAAGAAATGACCACCTCCAACGTTTGGTTTATGTTTTATAAGCATTTTTAATTTTATTGCTTAAATCGCATTTTCTCGGCGAGCTGAGCGCTTTTTCTGAATTGTGCCGCTCCCGTCACTCTGGTTAGGTTGGCATCGAAAAAAACGCTCTCGGGTGCTTTAGAGTGCCGAGTTTATCACTGCGCATGAAGAAATGACCACCTCCAACGTTTGGTTTATGTTTTATAAGCATTTTTAATTTTATTGCTTAAATCGCATTTTCTCGGCGAGCTGAGCGCTTTTTCTGAATTGTGCCGCTCCCGTCACTCTGGTTAGGTTGGCATCGAAAAAAACGCTCTCGGGTGCTTTAGAGTGCCGAGTTTATCACTGCGCATGAAGAAATGACCACCTCCAACGTTTGGTTTATGTTTTATAAGCATTTTTAATTTTATTGCTTAAATCGCATTTTCTCGGCGAGCTGAGCACTTTTTCTGAATTGTGCCGCTCCCGTCACTCTGGTTAGGTTGGCATCGAATAAAACGCTCTCGGGTGCTTTAGAGTCCCGAGTTTATCACTGCGCATGAAGAAATGACCACCTCCAACGTTTGGTTTATGTTTTATAAGCATTTTTAATTTTATTGCTTAAATCGCATTTTCTCGGCGAGCTGAGCACTTTTTCTGAATTGTGCCGCTCCCGTCACTCTGGTTAGGTTGGCATCGAAAAAAACGCTCTCGGGTGCTTTAGAGTGCCGAGTTTATCACTGCGCATGAAGAAATGACCACCTCCAACGTTTGGTTTATGTTTTATAAGCATTTTTAATTTTATTGCTTAAATCGCATTTTCTCGGCGAGCTGAGCACTTTTTCTGAATTGTGCCGCTCCCGTCACTCTGGTTAGGTTGGCATCGAAAAAAACGCTCTCGGGTGCTTTAGAGTGCCGAGTTTATCACTGTGCATGAAGAAATGACCACCTCCAACGTTTGGTTTATGTTTTATAAGCATTTTTAATTTTATTGCTTAAATCGCATTTTCTCGGCGAGCTGAGCGCTTTTTCTGAATTGTGCCGCTCCCGTCACTCTGGTTAGGTTGGCATGGAAAAAAACGCTCTCGGGTGCTTTAGAGTGCCGAGTTTATCACTGCGCATGAAGAAATGACCACCTCCAACGTTTGGTTTATGTTTTATAAGCATTTTTAATTTTATTGCTTAAATCGCATTTTCTCGGCGAGCTGAGCGCTTTTTCTGAATTGTGCCGCTCCCGTCACTCTGGTTAGGTTGGCATCGAAAAAAACGCTCTCGGGTGCTTTAGAGTGCCGAGTTTATCACTGCGCATGAAGAAATGACCACCTCCAACGTTTGGTTTATGTTTTATAAGCATTTTTAATTTTATTGCTTAAATCGCATTTACTCGGCGAGCTGAGCACTTTTTCTGAATTGTGCCGCTCCCGTCACTCTGGTTAGGTTGGCATCGAAAAAAACGCTCTCGGGTGCTTTAGAGTGCCGAGTTTATCACTGCGCATGAAGAAATGACCACCTCCAACGTTTGGTTTATGTTTTATAAGCATTTTTAATTTTATTGCTTAAATCGCATTTTCTCGGCGAGCTGAGCACTTTTTCTGAATTGTGCCGCTCCCGTCACTCTGGTTAGGTTGGCATGGAAAAAAACGCTCTCGGGTGCTTTAGAGTGGCGAGTTTATCACCGTGCATGAAGAAATGACCACCTCCAACGTTTGGTTTATGTTTTATAAGCATTTTTAATTTTATTGCTTAAATCGCATTTTCTCGGCGAGCTGAGCGCTTTTTCTGAATTGTGCCGCTCCCGTCACTCTGGTTAGGTTGGCATCGAATAAAACGCTCTCGGGTGCTTTAGAGTGCCGAGTTTATCACTGCGCATGAAGAAATGACCACCTCCAACGTTTGGTTTATGTTTTATAAGCATTTTTAATTTTATTGCTTAAATCGCATTTTCTCGGCGAGCTGAGCACTTTTTCTGAATTGTGCCGCTCCCGTCACTCTGGTTAGGTTGGCATGGAAAAAAACGCTCTCGGGTGCTTTAGAGTGCCGAGTTTATTACTGCGTAATAAGAAATGACCATCTACAACGTTTGGTTTATGTTTTATAAGCATTTTTAATTTTATTGCTTAAATCGCATTTTCTCGGCGAGCTGAGCACTTTTTCTGAATTGTGCCGCTCCCGTCACTCTGGTTAGGTTGGCATGGAAAAAAACGCTCTCGGGTGCTTTAGAGTGCCGAGTTTATCACTGCGCATGAAGAAATGACCACCTCCAACGTTTGGTTTATGTTTTATAAGCATTTTTAATTTTATTGCTTAAATCGCATTTTCTCGGCGAGCTGAGCACTTTTTCTGAATTGTGCCGCTCCCGTCACTCTGGTTAGGTTGGCATGGAAAAAAACGCTCTCGGGTGCTTTAGAGTGCCGAGTTTATCACTGCGCATGAAGAAATGACCACCTCCAACGTTTGGTTTATGTTTTATAAGCATTTTTAATTTTATTGCTTAAATCGCATTTTCTCGGCGAGCTGAGCACTTTTTCTGAATTGTGCCGCTCCCGTCACTCTGGTTAGGTTGGCATGGAAAAAAACGCTCTCGGGTGCTTTAGAGTGCCGAGTTTATTACTGCGTAATAAGAAATGACCATCTACAACGTTTGGTTTATGTTTTATAAGCATTTTTAATTTTATTGCTTAAATCGCATTTTCTCGGCGAGCTGAGCACTTTTTCTGAATTGTGCCGCTCCCGTCACTCTGGTTAGGTTGGCATCGAAAAAAACGCTCTCGGGTGCTTTAGAGTGCCGAGTTTATCACTGCGCATGAAGAAATGACCACCTCCAACGTTTGGTTTATGTTTTATAAGCATTTTTAATTTTATTGCTTAAATCGCATTTTCTCGGCGAGCTGAGCACTTTTTCTGAATTGTGCCGCTCCCGTCACTCTGGTTAGGTTGGCATGGAAAAAAACGCTCTCGGGTGCTTTAGAGTGCCGAGTTTATTATGCGTAATAAGAAATGACCATCTACAACGTTTGGTTTATGTTTTATAAGCATTTTTAATTTTATTGCTTAAATCGCATTTTCTCGGCGAGCTGAGCACTTTTTCTGAATTGTGCCGCTCCCGTCACTCTGTTTAGGTTGGCATGGAAAAAAACGCTCTCGGGTGCTTTAGAGTGCCGAGTTTATCACTGCACATGAAGAAAAGACCACCTCCAACGTTTGGTTTATGTTTTATAAGCATTTTTAATTTTATTGCTTAAATCGCATTTTCTCGGCGAGCTGAGCGCTTTTTCTGAATTGTGCCGCTCCCGTCACTCTGGTTAGGTTGGCATCGAAAAAAACGCTCTCGGGTGCTTTAGAGTGCCGAGTTTATTACTGCGTAATAAGAAATGACCATTTACAACGTTTGGTTTATGTTTTATAAGCATTTTTAATTTTATTGCTTAAATCGCATTTTCTCGGCGAGCTGAGCACTTTTTCTGAATTGTGCCGCTCCCGTCACTCTGGTTAGGTTGGCATCGAAAAAAACGCTCTCGGGTGCTTTAGAGTGCCGAGTTTATCACTGTGCATGAAGAAATGACCACCTCCAACGTTTGGTTTATGTTTTATAAGCATTTTTAATTTTATTGCTTAAATCGCATTTTCTCGGCGAGCTGAGCGCTTTTTCTGAATTGTGCCGCTCCCGTCACTCTGGTTAGGTTGGCATCGAAAAAAACGCTCTCGGGTGCTTTAGAGTGCCGAGTTTATTACTGCGTAATAAGAAATGACCATCTACAACGTTTGGTTTATGTTTTATAAGCATTTTTAATTTTATTGCTTAAATCGCATTTTCTCGGCGAGCTGAGCACTTTTTCTGAATTGTGCCGCTCCCGTCACTCTGGTTAGGTTGGCATCGAAAAAAACGCTCTCGGGTGCTTTAGAGTGCCGAGTTTATCACTGTGCATGAAGAAATGACCACCTCCAACGTTTGGTTTATGTTTTATAAGCATTTTTAATTTTATTGCTTAAATCGCATTTTCTCGGCGAGCTGAGCGCTTTTTCTGAATTGTGCCGCTCCCGTCACTCTGGTTAGGTTGGCATCGAAAAAAACGCTCTTGGGTGCTTTAGAGTGCCGAGTTTATCACTGCGCATGAAGAAATGACCACCTCCAACGTTTGGTTTATGTTTTATAAGCATTTTTAATTTTATTGCTTAAATCGCATTTTCTCGGCGAGCTGAGCACTTTTTCTGAATTGTGCCGCTCCCGTCACTCTGGTTAGGTTGGCATCGAAAAAAACGCTCTCGGGTGCTTTAGAGTGCCGAGTTTATCACTGCGCATGAAGAAATGACCAACTCCAACGTTTGGTTTATGTTTTATAAGCATTTTTAATTTTATTGCTTAAATCGCATTTTCTCGGCGAGCTGAGCACTTTTTCTGAATTGTGCCGCTCCCGTCACTCTGGTTAGGTTGGCATCGAAAAAAACGCTCTCGGGTGCTTTAGAGTGCCGAGTTTATCACTGCGCATGAAGAAATGACCACCTCCAACGTTTGGTTTATGTTTTATAAGCATTTTTAATTTTATTGCTTAAATCGCATTTTCTCGGCGAGCTGAGCACTTTTTCTGAATTGTGCCGCTCCCGTCACTCTGGTTAGGTTGGCATCGAATAAAACGCTCTCGGGTGCTTTAGAGTGCCGAGTTTATCACTGCGCATGAAGAAATGACCACCTCCAACGTTTGGTTTATGTTTTATAAGCATTTTTAATTTTATTGCTTAAATCGCATTTTCTCGGCGAGCTGAGCACTTTTTCTGAATTGTGCCGCTCCCGTCACTCTGGTTAGGTTGGCATGGAAAAAAACGCTCTCGGGTGCTTTAGAGTGCCGAGTTTATCACTGCGCATGAAGAAATGACCACCTCCAACGTTTGGTTTATGTTTTATAAGCATTTTTAATTTTATTGCTTAAATCGCATTTTCTCGGCGAGCTGAGCACTTTTTCTGAATTGTGCCGCTCCCGTCACTCTGGTTAGGTTGGCATGGAAAAAAACGCTCTCGGGTGCTTTAGAGTGCCGAGTTTATCACTGCGCATGAAGAAATGACCACCTCCAACGTTTGGTTTATGTTTTATAAGCATTTTTAATTTTATTGCTTAAATCGCATTTTCTCGGCGAGCTGAGCACTTTTTCTGAATTGTGCCGCTCCCGTCACTCTGGTTAGGTTGGCATGGAAAAAAACGCTCTCGGGTGCTTTAGAGTGCCGAGTTTATCACTGCGCATGAAGAAATGACCACCTCCAACGTTTGGTTTATGTTTTATAAGCATTTTTAATTTTATTGCTTAAATCGCATTTTCTCGGCGAGCTGAGCACTTTTTCTGAATTGTGCCGCTCCCGTCACTCTGGTTAGGTTGGCATGGAAAAAAACGCTCTCGGGTGCTTTAGAGTGCCGAGTTTATTACTGCGTAATAAGAAATGACCATCTACAACGTTTGGTTTATGTTTTATAAGCATTTTTAATTTTATTGCTTAAATCGCATTTTCTCGGCGAGCTGAGCACTTTTTCTGAATTGTGCCGCTCCCGTCACTCTGGTTAGGTTGGCATCGAAAAAAACGCTCTCGGGTGCTTTAGAGTGCCGAGTTTATCACTGCGCATGAAGAAATGACCACCTCCAACGTTTGGTTTATGTTTTATAAGCATTTTTAATTTTATTGCTTAAATCGCATTTTCTCGGCGAGCTGAGCACTTTTTCTGAATTGTGCCGCTCCCGTCACTCTGGTTAGGTTGGCATGGAAAAAAACGCTCTCGGGTGCTTTAGAGTGCCGAGTTTATTACTGCGTAATAAGAAATGACCATCTACAACGTTTGGTTTATGTTTTATAAGCATTTTTAATTTTATTGCTTAAATCGCATTTTCTCGGCGAGCTGAGCACTTTTTCTGAATTGTGCCGCTCCCGTCACTCTGTTTAGGTTGGCATGGAAAAAAACGCTCTCGGGTGCTTTAGAGTGCCGAGTTTATCACTGCACATGAAGAAAAGACCACCTCCAACGTTTGGTTTATGTTTTATAAGCATTTTTAATTTTATTGCTTAAATCGCATTTTCTCGGCGAGCTGAGCGCTTTTTCTGAATTGTGCCGCTCCCGTCACTCTGGTTAGGTTGGCATCGAAAAAAACGCTCTCGGGTGCTTTAGAGTGCCGAGTTTATTACTGCGTAATAAGAAATGACCATTTACAACGTTTGGTTTATGTTTTATAAGCATTTTTAATTTTATTGCTTAAATCGCATTTTCTCGGCGAGCTGAGCACTTTTTCTGAATTGTGCCGCTCCCGTCACTCTGGTTAGGTTGGCATCGAAAAAAACGCTCTCGGGTGCTTTAGAGTGCCGAGTTTATCACTGCGCATGAAGAAATGACCACCTCCAACGTTTGGTTTATGTTTTATAAGCATTTTTAATTTTATTGCTTAAATCGCATTTTCTCGGCGAGCTGAGCACTTTTTCTGAATTGTGCCGCTCCCGTCACTCTGGTTAGGTTGGCATCGAAAAAAACGCTCTCGGGTGCTTTAGAGTGCCGAGTTTATCACTGCGCATGAAGAAATGACCACCTCCAACGTTTGGTTTATGTTTTATAAGCATTTTTAATTTTATTGCTTAAATCGCATTTTCTCGGCGAGCTGAGCACTTTTTCTGAATTGTGCCGCTCCCGTCACTCTGGTTAGGTTGGCATCGAAAAAAACGCTCTCGGGTGCTTTAGAGTGCCGAGTTTATCACTGCGCATGAAGAAATGACCACCTCCAACGTTTGGTTTATGTTTTATAAGCATTTTTAATTTTATTGCTTAAATCGCATTTTCTCGGCGAGCTGAGCACTTTTTCTGAATTGTGCCGCTCCCGTCACTCTGGTTAGGTTGGCATGGAAAAAAACGCTCTCGGGTGCTTTAGAATGCCGAGTTTATTACTGCGTAATAAGAAATGACCATCTACAACGTTTGGTTTATGTTTTATAAGCATTTTTAATTTTATTGCTTAAATCGCATTTTCTCGGCGAGCTGAGCACTTTTTCTGAATTGTGCCGCTCCCGTCACTCTGTTTAGGTTGGCATGGAAAAAAACGCTCTCGGGTGCTTTAGAGTGCCGAGTTTATCACTGCACATGAAGAAAAGACCACCTCCAACGTTTGGTTTATGTTTTATAAGCATTTTTAATTTTATTGCTTAAATCGCATTTTCTCGGCGAGCTGAGCGCTTTTTCTGAATTGTGCCGCTCCCGTCACTCTGGTTAGGTTGGCATCGAAAAAAACGCTCTCGGGTGCTTTAGAGTGCCGAGTTTATTACTGCGTAATAAGAAATGACCATTTACAACGTTTGGTTTATGTTTTATAAGCATTTTTAATTTTATTGCTTAAATCGCATTTTCTCGGCGAGCTGAGCACTTTTTCTGAATTGTGCCGCTCCCGTCACTCTGGTTAGGTTGGCATCGAAAAAAACGCTCTCGGGTGCTTTAGAGTGCCGAGTTTATCACTGTGCATGAAGAAATGACCACCTCCAACGTTTGGTTTATGTTTTATAAGCATTTTTAATTTTATTGCTTAAATCGCATTTTCTCGGCGAGCTGAGCGCTTTTTCTGAATTGTGCCGCTCCCGTCACTCTGGTTAGGTTGGCATCGAAAAAAACGCTCTCGGGTGCTTTAGAGTGCCGAGTTTATTACTGCGTAATACGAAATGACCATCTACAACGTTTGGTTTATGTTTTATAAGCATTTTTAATTTTATTGCTTAAATCGCATTTTCTCGGCGAGCTGAGCACTTTTTCTGAATTGTGCCGCTCCCGTCACTCTGGTTAGGTTGGCATCGAAAAAAACGCTCTCGGGTGCTTTAGAGTGCCGAGTTTATCACTGTGCATGAAGAAATGACCACCTCCAACGTTTGGTTTATGTTTTATAAGCATTTTTAATTTTATTGCTTAAATCGCATTTTCTCGGCGAGCTGAGCGCTTTTTCTGAATTGTGCCGCTCCCGTCACTCTGGTTAGGTTGGCATCGAAAAAAACGCTCTTGGGTGCTTTAGAGTGCCGAGTTTATCACTGCGCATGAAGAAATGACCACCTCCAACGTTTGGTTTATGTTTTATAAGCATTTTTAATTTTATTGCTTAAATCGCATTTTCTCGGCGAGCTGAGCACTTTTTCTGAATTGTGCCGCTCCCGTCACTCTGGTTAGGTTGGCATCGAAAAAAACGCTCTCGGGTGCTTTAGAGTGCCGAGTTTATCACTGCGCATGAAGAAATGACCAACTCCAACGTTTGGTTTATGTTTTATAAGCATTTTTAATTTTATTGCTTAAATCGCATTTTCTCGGCGAGCTGAGCACTTTTTCTGAATTGTGCCGCTCCCGTCACTCTGGTTAGGTTGGCATCGAAAAAAACGCTCTCGGGTGCTTTAGAGTGCCGAGTTTATCACTGCGCATGAAGAAATGACCACCTCCAACGTTTGGTTTATGTTTTATAAGCATTTTTAATTTTATTGCTTAAATCGCATTTTCTCGGCGAGCTGAGCACTTTTTCTGAATTGTGCCGCTCCCTTCACTCTGGTTAGGTTGGCATCGAATAAAACGCTCTCGGGTGCTTTAGAGTGCCGAGTTTATCACTGCGCATGAAGAAATGACCACCTCCAACGTTTGGTTTATGTTTTATAAGCATTTTTAATTTTATTGCTTAAATCGCATTTTCTCGGCGAGCTGAGCACTTTTTCTGAATTGTGCCGCTCCCGTCACTCTGGTTAGGTTGGCATGGAAAAAAACGCTCTCGGGTGCTTTAGAGTGCCGAGTTTATCACTGCGCATGAAGAAATGACCACCTCCAACGTTTGGTTTATGTTTTATAAGCATTTTTAATTTTATTGCTTAAATCGCATTTTCTCGGCGAGCTGAGCACTTTTTCTGAATTGTGCCGCTCCCGTCACTCTGGTTAGGTTGGCATGGAAAAAAACGCTCTCGGGTGCTTTAGAGTGCCGAGTTTATCACTGTGCATGAAGAAATGACCACCTCCAACGTTTGGTTTATGTTTTATAAGCATTTTTAATTTTATTGCTTAAATCGCATTTTCTCGGCGAGCTGAGCACTTTTTCTGAATTGTGCCGCTCCCGTCACTCTGGTTAGGTTGGCATCGAAAAAAACGCTCTCGGGTGCTTTAGAGTGCCGAGTTTATCACTGCGCATGAAGAAATGACCACCTCCAACGTTTGGTTTATGTTTTATAAGCATTTTTAATTTTATTGCTTAAATCGCATTTTCTCGGCGAGCTGAGCACTTTTTCTGAATTGTGCCGCTCCCGTCACTCTGGTTAGGTTGGCATGGAAAAAAACGCTCTCGGGTGCTTTAGAGTGCCGAGTTTATTACTGCGTAATAAGAAATGACCATCTACAACGTTTGGTTTATGTTTTATAAGCATTTTTAATTTTATTGCTTAAATCGCATTTTCTCGGCGAGCTGAGCACTTTTTCTGAATTGTGCCGCTCCCGTCACTCTGTTTAGGTTGGCATGGAAAAAAACGCTCTCGGGTGCTTTAGAGTGCCGAGTTTATCACTGCGCATGAAGAAAAGACCACCTCCAACGTTTGGTTTATGTTTTATAAGCATTTTTAATTTTATTGCTTAAATCGCATTTTCTCGGCGAGCTGAGCGCTTTTTCTGTATTGTGCCGCTCCCGTCACTCTGGTTAGGTTGGCATCGAAAAAACGCTCTCGGGTGCTTTAGAGTGCCGAGTTTATTACTGCGTAATAAGAAATGACCATTTACAACGTTTGGTTTATGTTTTATAAGCATTTTTAATTTTATTGCTTAAATCGCATTTTCTCGGCGAGCTGAGCACTTTTTCTGAATTGTGCCGCTCCCGTCACTCTGGTTAGGTTGGCATGGAAAAAAACGCTCTTGGGTGCTTTAGAGTGCCGAGTTTATCACTGCGCATGAAGAAATGACCACCTCCAACGTTTGGTTTATGTTTTATAAGCATTTTTAATTTTATTGCTTAAATCGCATTTTCTCGGCGAGCTGAGCACTTTTTCTGAATTGTGCCGCTCCCGTCACTCTGGTTAGGTTGGCATGGAAAAAAACGCTCTCGGGTGCTTTAGAGTGCCGAGTTTATCACTGCGCATGAAGAAATGACCACCTCCAACGTTTGGTTTATGTTTTATAAGCATTTTTAATTTTATTGCTTAAATCGCATTTTCTCGGCGAGCTGAGCACTTTTTCTGAATTGTGCCGCTCCCGTCACTCTGGTTAGGTTGGCATGGAAAAAAACGCTCTCGGGTGCTTTAGAGTGCCGAGTTTATCACTGCGCATGAAGAAATGACCACCTCCAACGTTTGGTTTATGTTTTATAAGCATTTTTAATTTTATTGCTTAAATCGCATTTTCTCGGCGAGCTGAGCACTTTTTCTGAATTGTGCCGCTCCCGTCACTCTGGTTAGGTTGGCATGGAAAAAAACGCTCTCGGGTGCTTTAGAGTGCCGAGTTTATTACTGCGTAATAAGAAATGACCATCTACAACGTTTGGTTTATGTTTTATAAGCATTTTTAATTTTATTGCTTAAATCGCATTTTCTCGGCGAGCTGAGCACTTTTTCTGAATTGTGCCGCTCCCGTCACTCTGGTTAGGTTGGCATCGAAAAAAACGCTCTCGGGTGCTTTAGAGTGCCGAGTTTATCACTGCGCATGAAGAAATGACCACCTCCAACGTTTGGTTTATGTTTTATAAGCATTTTTAATTTTATTGCTTAAATCGCATTTTCTCGGCGAGCTGAGCACTTTTTCTGAATTGTGCCGCTCCCGTCACTCTGGTTAGGTTGGCATGGAAAAAAACGCTCTCGGGTGCTTTAGAGTGCCGAGTTTATTACTGCGTAATAAGAAATGACCATCTACAACGTTTGGTTTATGTTTTATAAGCATTTTTAATTTTATTGCTTAAATCGCATTTTCTCGGCGAGCTGAGCACTTTTTCTGAATTGTGCCGCTCCCGTCACTCTGTTTAGGTTGGCATGGAAAAAAACGCTCTCGGGTGCTTTAGAGTGCCGAGTTTATCACTGCACATGAAGAAAAGACCACCTCCAACGTTTGGTTTATGTTTTATAAGCATTTTTAATTTTATTGCTTAAATCGCATTTTCTCGGCGAGCTGAGCGCTTTTTCTGAATTGTGCCGCTCCCGTCACTCTGGTTAGGTTGGCATCGAAAAAAACGCTCTCGGGTGCTTTAGAGTGCCGAGTTTATTACTGCGTAATAAGAAATGACCATTTACAACGTTTGGTTTATGTTTTATAAGCATTTTTAATTTTATTGCTTAAATCGCATTTTCTCGGCGAGCTGAGCACTTTTTCTGAATTGTGCCGCTCCCGTCACTCTGGTTAGGTTGGCATCGAAAAAAACGCTCTCGGGTGCTTTAGAGTGCCGAGTTTATCACTGCGCATGAAGAAATGACCACCTCCAACGTTTGGTTTATGTTTTATAAGCATTTTTAATTTTATTGCTTAAATCGCATTTTCTCGGCGAGCTGAGCACTTTTTCTGAATTGTGCCGCTCCCGTCACTCTGGTTAGGTTGGCATCGAAAAAAACGCTCTCGGGTGCTTTAGAGTGCCGAGTTTATCACTGCGCATGAAGAAATGACCACCTCCAACGTTTGGTTTATGTTTTATAAGCATTTTTAATTTTATTGCTTAAATCGCATTTTCTCGGCGAGCTGAGCACTTTTTCTGAATTGTGCCGCTCCCGTCACTCTGGTTAGGTTGGCATCGAAAAAAACGCTCTCGGGTGCTTTAGAGTGCCGAGTTTATCACTGCGCATGAAGAAATGACCACCTCCAACGTTTGGTTTATGTTTTATAAGCATTTTTAATTTTATTGCTTAAATCGCATTTTCTCGGCGAGCTGAGCACTTTTTCTGAATTGTGCCGCTCCCGTCACTCTGGTTAGGTTGGCATGGAAAAAAACGCTCTCGGGTGCTTTAGAGTGCCGAGTTTATTACTGCGTAATAAGAAATGACCATCTACAACGTTTGGTTTATGTTTTATAAGCATTTTTAATTTTATTGCTTAAATCGCATTTTCTCGGCGAGCTGAGCACTTTTTCTGAATTGTGCCGCTCCCGTCACTCTGTTTAGGTTGGCATGGAAAAAAACGCTCTCGGGTGCTTTAGAGTGCCGAGTTTATCACTGCACATGAAGAAAAGACCACCTCCAACGTTTGGTTTATGTTTTATAAGCATTTTTAATTTTATTGCTTAAATCGCATTTTCTCGGCGAGCTGAGCGCTTTTTCTGAATTGTGCCGCTCCCGTCACTCTGGTTAGGTTGGCATCGAAAAAAACGCTCTCGGGTGCTTTAGAGTGCCGAGTTTATTACTGCGTAATAAGAAATGACCATTTACAACGTTTGGTTTATGTTTTATAAGCATTTTTAATTTTATTGCTTAAATCGCATTTTCTCGGCGAGCTGAGCACTTTTTCTGAATTGTGCCGCTCCCGTCACTCTGGTTAGGTTGGCATCGAAAAAAACGCTCTCGGGTGCTTTAGAGTGCCGAGTTTATCACTGTGCATGAAGAAATGACCACCTCCAACGTTTGGTTTATGTTTTATAAGCATTTTTAATTTTATTGCTTAAATCGCATTTTCTCGGCGAGCTGAGCGCTTTTTCTGAATTGTGCCGCTCCCGTCACTCTGGTTAGGTTGGCATCGAAAAAAACGCTCTCGGGTGCTTTAGAGTGCCGAGTTTATTACTGCGTAATACGAAATGACCATCTACAACGTTTGGTTTATGTTTTATAAGCATTTTTAATTTTATTGCTTAAATCGCATTTTCTCGGCGAGCTGAGCACTTTTTCTGAATTGTGCCGCTCCCGTCACTCTGGTTAGGTTGGCATCGAAAAAAACGCTCTCGGGTGCTTTAGAGTGCCGAGTTTATCACTGTGCATGAAGAAATGACCACCTCCAACGTTTGGTTTATGTTTTATAAGCATTTTTAATTTTATTGCTTAAATCGCATTTTCTCGGCGAGCTGAGCGCTTTTTCTGAATTGTGCCGCTCCCGTCACTCTGGTTAGGTTGGCATCGAAAAAAACGCTCTTGGGTGCTTTAGAGTGCCGAGTTTATCACTGCGCATGAAGAAATGACCACCTCCAACGTTTGGTTTATGTTTTATAAGCATTTTTAATTTTATTGCTTAAATCGCATTTTCTCGGCGAGCTGAGCACTTTTTCTGAATTGTGCCGCTCCCGTCACTCTGGTTAGGTTGGCATCGAAAAAAACGCTCTCGGGTGCTTTAGAGTGCCGAGTTTATCACTGCGCATGAAGAAATGACCAACTCCAACGTTTGGTTTATGTTTTATAAGCATTTTTAATTTTATTGCTTAAATCGCATTTTCTCGGCGAGCTGAGCACTTTTTCTGAATTGTGCCGCTCCCGTCACTCTGGTTAGGTTGGCATCGAAAAAAACGCTCTCGGGTGCTTTAGAGTGCCGAGTTTATCACTGCGCATGAAGAAATGACCACCTCCAACGTTTGGTTTATGTTTTATAAGCATTTTTAATTTTATTGCTTAAATCGCATTTTCTCGGCGAGCTGAGCACTTTTTCTGAATTGTGCCGCTCCCTTCACTCTGGTTAGGTTGGCATCGAATAAAACGCTCTCGGGTGCTTTAGAGTGCCGAGTTTATCACTGCGCATGAAGAAATGACCACCTCCAACGTTTGGTTTATGTTTTATAAGCATTTTTAATTTTATTGCTTAAATCGCATTTTCTCGGCGAGCTGAGCACTTTTTCTGAATTGTGCCGCTCCCGTCACTCTGGTTAGGTTGGCATGGAAAAAAACGCTCTCGGGTGCTTTAGAGTGCCGAGTTTATCACTGCGCATGAAGAAATGACCACCTCCAACGTTTGGTTTATGTTTTATAAGCATTTTTAATTTTATTGCTTAAATCGCATTTTCTCGGCGAGCTGAGCACTTTTTCTGAATTGTGCCGCTCCCGTCACTCTGGTTAGGTTGGCATGGAAAAAAACGCTCTCGGGTGCTTTAGAGTGCCGAGTTTATCACTGTGCATGAAGAAATGACCACCTCCAACGTTTGGTTTATGTTTTATAAGCATTTTTAATTTTATTGCTTAAATCGCATTTTCTCGGCGAGCTGAGCACTTTTTCTGAATTGTGCCGCTCCCGTCACTCTGGTTAGGTTGGCATCGAAAAAAACGCTCTCGGGTGCTTTAGAGTGCCGAGTTTATCACTGCGCATGAAGAAATGACCACCTCCAACGTTTGGTTTATGTTTTATAAGCATTTTTAATTTTATTGCTTAAATCGCATTTTCTCGGCGAGCTGAGCACTTTTTCTGAATTGTGCCGCTCCCGTCACTCTGGTTAGGTTGGCATGGAAAAAAACGCTCTCGGGTGCTTTAGAGTGCCGAGTTTATTACTGCGTAATAAGAAATGACCATCTACAACGTTTGGTTTATGTTTTATAAGCATTTTTAATTTTATTGCTTAAATCGCATTTTCTCGGCGAGCTGAGCACTTTTTCTGAATTGTGCCGCTCCCGTCACTCTGTTTAGGTTGGCATGGAAAAAAACGCTCTCGGGTGCTTTAGAGTGCCGAGTTTATCACTGCGCATGAAGAAAAGACCACCTCCAACGTTTGGTTTATGTTTTATAAGCATTTTTAATTTTATTGCTTAAATCGCATTTTCTCGGCGAGCTGAGCGCTTTTTCTGTATTGTGCCGCTCCCGTCACTCTGGTTAGGTTGGCATCGAAAAAACGCTCTCGGGTGCTTTAGAGTGCCGAGTTTATTACTGCGTAATAAGAAATGACCATTTACAACGTTTGGTTTATGTTTTATAAGCATTTTTAATTTTATTGCTTAAATCGCATTTTCTCGGCGAGCTGAGCACTTTTTCTGAATTGTGCCGCTCCCGTCACTCTGGTTAGGTTGGCATCGAAAAAAACGCTCTTGGGTGCTTTAGAGTGCCGAGTTTATCACTGCGCATGAAGAAATGACCACCTCCAACGTTTGGTTTATGTTTTATAAGCATTTTTAATTTTATTGCTTAAATCGCATTTTCTCGGCGAGCTGAGCACTTTTTCTGAATTGTGCCGCTCCCGTCACTCTGGTTAGGTTGGCATGGAAAAAAACGCTCTCGGGTGCTTTAGAGTGCCGAGTTTATCACTGCGCATGAAGAAATGACCACCTCCAACGTTTGGTTTATGTTTTATAAGCATTTTTAATTTTATTGCTTAAATCGCATTTTCTCGGCGAGCTGAGCACTTTTTCTGAATTGTGCCGCTCCCGTCACTCTGGTTAGGTTGGCATGGAAAAAAACGCTCTCGGGTGCTTTAGAGTGCCGAGTTTATCACTGCGCATGAAGAAATGACCACCTCCAACGTTTGGTTTATGTTTTATAAGCATTTTTAATTTTATTGCTTAAATCGCATTTTCTCGGCGAGCTGAGCACTTTTTCTGAATTGTGCCGCTCCCGTCACTCTGGTTAGGTTGGCATGGAAAAAAACGCTCTCGGGTGCTTTAGAGTGCCGAGTTTATTACTGCGTAATAAGAAATGACCATCTACAACGTTTGGTTTATGTTTTATAAGCATTTTTAATTTTATTGCTTAAATCGCATTTTCTCGGCGAGCTGAGCACTTTTTCTGAATTGTGCCGCTCCCGTCACTCTGGTTAGGTTGGCATCGAAAAAAACGCTCTCGGGTGCTTTAGAGTGCCGAGTTTATCACTGCGCATGAAGAAATGACCACCTCCAACGTTTGGTTTATGTTTTATAAGCATTTTTAATTTTATTGCTTAAATCGCATTTTCTCGGCGAGCTGAGCACTTTTTCTGAATTGTGCCGCTCCCGTCACTCTGGTTAGGTTGGCATGGAAAAAAACGCTCTCGGGTGCTTTAGAGTGCCGAGTTTATTACTGCGTAATAAGAAATGACCATCTACAACGTTTGGTTTATGTTTTATAAGCATTTTTAATTTTATTGCTTAAATCGCATTTTCTCGGCGAGCTGAGCACTTTTTCTGAATTGTGCCGCTCCCGTCACTCTGTTTAGGTTGGCATGGAAAAAAACGCTCTCGGGTGCTTTAGAGTGCCGAGTTTATCACTGCACATGAAGAAAAGACCACCTCCAACGTTTGGTTTATGTTTTATAAGCATTTTTAATTTTATTGCTTAAATCGCATTTTCTCGGCGAGCTGAGCGCTTTTTCTGAATTGTGCCGCTCCCGTCACTCTGGTTAGGTTGGCATCGAAAAAAACGCTCTCGGGTGCTTTAGAGTGCCGAGTTTATTACTGCGTAATAAGAAATGACCATTTACAACGTTTGGTTTATGTTTTATAAGCATTTTTAATTTTATTGCTTAAATCGCATTTTCTCGGCGAGCTGAGCACTTTTTCTGAATTGTGCCGCTCCCGTCACTCTGGTTAGGTTGGCATGGAAAAAAACGCTCTCGGGTGCTTTAGAGTGCCGAGTTTATTACTGCGTAATAAGAAATGACCATCTACAACGTTTGGTTTATGTTTTATAAGCATTTTTAATTTTATTGCTTAAATCGCATTTTCTCGGCGAGCTGAGCACTTTTTCTGAATTGTGCCGCTCCCGTCACTCTGGTTAGGTTGGCATGGAAAAAAACGCTCTCGGGTGCTTTAGAGTGCCGAGTTTATCACTGCGCATGAAGAAATGACCACCTCCAACGTTTGGTTTATGTTTTATAAGCATTTTTAATTTTATTGCTTAAATCGCATTTTCTCGGCGAGCTGAGCGCTTTTTCTGTATTGTGCCGCTCCCGTCACTCTGGTTAGGTTGGCATCGAAAAAACGCTCTCGGGTGCTTTAGAGTGCCGAGTTTATTACTGCGTAATAAGAAATGACCATTTACAACGTTTGGTTTATGTTTTATAAGCATTTTTAATTTTATTGCTTAAATCGCATTTTCTCGGCGAGCTGAGCACTTTTTCTGAATTGTGCCGCTCCCGTCACTCTGGTTAGGTTGGCATCGAAAAAAACGCTCTCGGGTGCTTTAGAGTGCCGAGTTTATCACTGTGCATGAAGAAATGAACACCTCCAACGTTTGGTTTATGTTTTATAAGCATTTTTAATTTTATTGCTTAAATCGCATTTTCTCGGCGAGCTGAGCGCTTTTTCTGAATTGTGCCGCTCCCGTCACTCTGGTTAGGTTGGCATCGAAAAAAACGCTCTCGGGTGCTTTAGAGTGCCGAGTTTATCACTGCGCATGAAGAAATGACCACCTCCAACGTTTGGTTTATGTTTTATAAGCATTTTTAATTTTATTGCTTAAATCGCATTTTCTCGGCGAGCTGAGCACTTTTTCTGAATTGTGCCGCTCCCGTCACTCTGGTTAGGTTGGCATCAAATAAAACGCTCTCGGGTGCTTTAGAGTGCCGAGTTTATCACTGCGCATGAAGAAATGACCACCTCCAACGTTTGGTTTATGTTTTATAAGCATTTTTAATTTTATTGCTTAAATCGCATTTTCTCGGCGAGCTGAGCACTTTTTCTGAATTGTGCCGCTCCCGTCACTCTGGTTAGGTTGGCATGGAAAAAAACGCTCTCGGGTGCTTTAGAGTGCCGAGTTTATCACTGCGCATGAAGAAATGACCACCTCCAACGTTTGGTTTATGTTTTATAAGCATTTTTAATTTTATTGCTTAAATCGCATTTTCTCGGCGAGCTGAGCACTTTTTCTGAATTGTGCCGCTCCCGTCACTCTGGTTAGGTTGGCATGGAAAAAAACGCTCTCGGGTGCTTTAGAGTGCCGAGTTTATTACTGCGTAATAAGAAATGACCATCTACAACGTTTGGTTTATGTTTTATAAGCATTTTAAATTTTATTGCTTAAATTGCATTTTCTCGGCGAGCTGAGCACTTTTTCTGAATTGTGCCGCTCCCGTCACTCTGGTTAGGTTGGCATCGAAAAAAACGCTCTCGGGTGCTTTAGAGTGCCGAGTTTATCACTGCGCATGAAGAAATGACCACCTCCAACGTTTGGTTTATGTTTTATAAGCATTTTTAATTTTATTGCTTAAATCGCATTTTCTCGGCGAGCTGAGCACTTTTTCTGAATTGTGCCGCTCCCGTCACTCTGGTTAGGTTGGCATGGAAAAAAAACGCTCTCGGGTGCTTTAGAGTGCCGAGTTTATCACTGCACATGAAGAAATGACCACCTCCAACGTTTGGTTTATGTTTTATAAGCATTTTTAATTGTATTGCTTAAATCGCATTTTCTCGGCGAGCTGAGCACATTTTCTGAATTGTGCCGCTCCCGTCACTCTGGTTAGGTTGGCATGGAAAAAAACGCTCTCGGGTGCTTTAGAGTGCCGAGTTTATTACTGCGTAATAAGAAATGACCATCTACAACGTTTGGTTTATGTTTTATAAGCATTTTTAATTTTATTGCTTAAATCGCATTTTCTCGGCGAGCTGAGCACTTTTTCTGAATTGTGCCGCTCCCGTCACTCTGGTTAGGTTGGCATCGAAAAAAACGCTCTCGGGTGCTTTAGAGTGCCGAGTTTATCACTGCGCATGAAGAAATGACCACCTCCAACGTTTGGTTTATGTTTTATAAGCATTTTTAATTTTATTGCTTAAATCGCATTTTCTCGGCGAGCTGAGCACTTTTTCTGAATTGTGCCGCTCCCGTCACTCTGGTTAGGTTGGCATGGAAAAAAAACGCTCTCGGGTGCTTTAGAGTGCCGAGTTTATTACTGCGCATGAAGAAATGACCACCTCCAACGTTTGGTTTATGTTTTATAAGCATTTTTAATTTTATTGCTTAAATCGCATTTTCTCGGCGAGCTGAGCACTTTTTCTGAATTGTGCCGCTCCCGTCACTCTGGTTAGGTTGGCATCGAAAAAAACGCTCTCGGGTGCTTTAGAGTGCCGAGTTTATCACTGCGCATGAAGAAATGACCACCTCCAACGTTTGGTTTATGTTTTATAAGCATTTTTAATTTTATTGCTTAAATCGCAATTTCTCGGCGAGCTGAGCGCTTTTTCTGAATTGTGCCGCTCCCGTCACTCTGGTTAGGTTGGCATCGAAAAAAACGCTCTCGGGTGCTTTAGAGTGCTGAGTTTATCACTGCGCATGAAGAAATGACCACCTCCAACGTTTGGTTTATGTTTTATAAGCATTTTTAATTTTATTGCTTAAATCGCATTTTCTCGGCTAGCTGAGCGCTTTTTCTGAATTGTGCCGTCCCGTCACTCTGGTTAGGTTGGCATCGAAAAAAACGCTCTCGGGTGCTTTAGAGTGCCGAGTTTATCACTGCGCATGAAGAAATGACCACCTCCAACGTTTGGTTTATGTTTTATAAGCATTTTTAATTTTATTGCTTAAATCGCATTTTCTCGGCGAGCTGAGCACTTTTTCTGAATTGTGCCGCTCCCGTCACTCTGGTTAGGTTGGCATGGAAAAAAACGCTCTCGGGTGCTTTAGAGTGCCGAGTTTATCACTGCGCATGAAGAAATGACCACCTCCAACGTTTGGTTTATGTTTTATAAGCATTTTTAATTTTATTGCTTAAATCGCATTTTCTCGGCGAGCTGAGCACTTTTTCTGAATTGTGCCGCTCCCGTTACTCTGGTTAGGTTGGCATGGAAAAAAACGCTCTCGGGTGCTTTAGAGTGCCGAGTTTATCACTGCGCATGAAGAAATGACCACCTCCAACGTTTGGTTTATGTTTTATAAGCATTTTTAATTTTATTGCTTAAATCGCATTTTCTCGGCGAGCTGAGCACTTTTTCTGAATTGTGCCGCTCCCGTCACTCTGGTTAGGTTGGCATGGAAAAAAACGCTCTCGGGTGCTTTAGAGTGCCGAGTTTATCACTGCGCATGAAGAAATGGCCACCTCCAACGTTTGGTTTATGTTTTATAAGCATTTTTAATTTTATTGCTTAAATCGCATTTTCTCGGCGAGCTGAGCTATTTTTCTGAATTGTGCCGCTCCCGTCACTCTGGTTAGGTTGGCATGGAAAAAAACGCTCTCGGGTGCTTTAGAGTGCCGAGTTTATCACTGCGCATGAAGAAATGGCCACCTCCAACGTTTGGTTTATGTTTTATAAGCATTTTTAATTTTATTGCTTAAATCGCATTTTCTCGGCGAGCTGAGCACTTTTTCTGAATTGTGCCGCTCCCGTCACTCTGGTTAGGTTGGCATGGAAAAAAACGCTCTCGGGTGCTTTAGAGTGCCGAGTTTATTACTGCGTAATAAGAAATGACCATCTACAACGTTTGGTTTATGTTTTATAAGCATTTTTAATTTTATTGCTTAAATCGCATTTTCTCGGCGAGCTGAGCACTTTTTCTGAATTGTGCCGCTCCCGTCACTCTGGTTAGGTTGGCATCGAAAAAAACGCTCTCGGGTGCTTTAGAGTGCCGAGTTTATCACTGCGCATGAAGAAATGACCACCTCCAACGTTTGGTTTATGTTTTATAAGCATTTTTAATTTTATTGCTTAAATCGCATTTTCTCGGCGAGCTGAGCGCTTTTTCTGAATTGTGCCGCTCCCGTCACTCTGGTTAGGTTGGCATCGAATAAAACGCTCTCGGGTGCTTTAGAGTGCCGAGTTTATCACTGCGCATGAAGAAATTACCACCTCCAACGTTTGGTTTATGTTTTATAAGCATTTTTAATTTTATTGCTTAAATCGCATTTTCTCGGCGAGCTGAGCACTTTTTCTGAATTGTGCCGCTCCCGTCACTCTGGTTAGGTTGGCATGGAAAAAAACGCTCTCGGGTGCTTTAGAGTGCCGAGTTTATTACTGCGTAATAAGAAATGACCATCTACAACGTTTGGTTTATGTTTTATAAGCATTTTTAATTTTATTGCTTAAATCGCATTTTCTCGGCGAGCTGAGCACTTTTTCTGAATTGTGCCGCTCCCGTCACTCTGGTTAGGTTGGCATGGAAAAAAACGCTCTCGGGTGCTTTAGAGTGCCGAGTTTATCACTGCGCATGAAGAAATGACCACCTCCAACGTTTGGTTTATGTTTTATAAGCATTTTTAATTTTATTGCTTAAATCGCATTTTCTCGGCGAGCTGAGCACTTTTTCTGAATTGTGCCGCTCCCGTCACTCTGGTTAGGTTGGCATGGAAAAAAACGCTCTCGGGTGCTTTAGAGTGCCGAGTTTATCACTGCGCATGAAGAAATGGCCACCTCCAACGTTTGGTTTATGTTTTATAAGCATTTTTAATTTTATTGCTTGAATCGCATTTTCTCGGCGAGCTGAGCACTTTTTCTGAATTGTGCCACTCCCGTCACTCTGGTTAGGTTGGCATGGAAAAAAACGCTCTCGGGTGCTTTAGAGTGCCGAGTTTATCACTGCGCATGAAGAAATGGCCACCTCCAACGTTTGGTTTATGTTTTATAAGCATTTTTAATTTTATTGCTTAAATCGCATTTTCTCGGCGAGCTGAGCACTTTTTCTGAATTGTGCCGCTCCCGTCACTCTGGTTAGGTTGGCATGCAAAAAAACGCTCTCGGGTGCTTTAGAGTGCCGAGTTTATCACTGCGCATGAAGAAATGGCCACCTCCAACGTTTGGTTTATGTTTTATAAGCATTTTTAATTTTATTGCTTAAATCGCATTTTCTCGGCGAGCTGAGCACTTTTTCTGAATTGTGCCGCTCCCGTCACTCTGGTTAGGTTGGCATGGAAAAAAACGCTCTCGGGTGCTTTAGAGTGCCGAGTTTATCACTGCGCATGAAGAAATGGCCACCTCCAACGTTTGGTTTATGTTTTATAAGCATTTTTAATTTTATTGCTTAAATCGCATTTTCTCGGCGAGCTGAGCACTTTTTCTGAATTGTGCCGCTCCCGTCACTCTGGTTAGGTTGGCATGCAAAAAAACGCTCTCGGGTGCTTTAGAGTGCCGAGTTTATCACTGCGCATGAAGAAATGGCCACCTCCAACGTTTGGTTTATGTTTTATAAGCATTTTTAATTTTATTGCTTAAATCGCATTTTCTCGGCGAGCTGAGCACTTTTTCTGAATTGTGCCGCTCCCGTCACTCTGGTTAGGTTGGCATGGAAAAAAACGCTCTCGGGTGCTTTAGAGTGCCGAGTTTATTACTGCGTAATAAGAAATGACCATCTACAACGTTTGGTTTATGTTTTATAAGCATTTTTAATTTTATTGCTTAAATCGCATTTTCTCGGCGAGCTGAGCACTTTTTCTGAATTGTGCCGCTCCCGTCACTCTGTTTAGGTTGGCATGGAAAAAAACGCTCTCGGGTGCTTTAGAGTGCCGAGTTTATCACTGCGCATGAAGAAAAGACCACCTCCAACGTTTGGTTTATGTTTTATAAGCATTTTTAATTTTATTGCTTAAATCGCATTTTCTCGGCGAGCTGAGCACTTTTTCTGAATTGTGCCGCTCCTGTCACTCTGGTTAGGTTGGCATGGAAAAAAACGCTCTCGGGTGCTTTAGAGTGCCGAGTTTATCACTGCGCATGAAGAAATGACCACCTCCAACGTTTGGTTTATGTTTTATAAGCATTTTTAATTTTATTGCTTAAATCGCATTTTCTCGGCGAGCTGAGCACTTTTTCTGAATTGTGCCGCTCCCGTCACTCTGGTTAGGTTGGCATGGAAAAAAACGCTCTCGGGTGCTTTAGAGTGCCGAGTTTATCACTGCGCATGAAGAAATGGCCACCTCCAACGTTTGGTTTATGTTTTATAAGCATTTTTAATTTAGTTGCTTAAATCGCATTTTCTCGGCGAGCTGAGCACTTTTTCTGAATTGTGCCGCTCCCGTCACTCTGGTTAGGTTGGCATGGAAAAAAACGCTCTCGGGTGCTTTAGAGTGCCGAGTTTATCACTGCGCATGAAGAAATGGCCACCTCCAACGTTTGGTTTATGTTTTATAAGCATTTTTAATTTTATTGCTTAAATCGCATTTTCTCGGCGAGCTGAGCACTTTTTCTGAATTGTGCCGCTCCCGTCACTCTGGTTAGGTTGGCATGGAAAAAAACGCTCTCGGGTGCTTTAGAGTGCCGAGTTTATCACTGCGCATGAAGAAATGACCACCTCCAACGTTTGGTTTATGTTTTATAAGCGTTTTTAATTTTATTGCTTAAATCGCATTTTCTCGGCGAGCTGAGCACTTTTTCTGAATTGTGCCGCTCCCGTCACTCTGGTTAGGTTGGCATGGAAAAAAACGCTCTCGGGTGCTTTAGAGTGCCGAGTTTATCACTGCGCATGAAGAAATGACAACCTCCAACGTTTGGTTTATGTTTTATAAGCATTTTTAATTTTATTGCTTAAATCGCATTTTCTCGGCGAGCTGAGCGCTTTTTCTGAATTGTGCCGCTCCCGTCACTCTGGTTAGGTTGGCATCGAAAAAAACGCTCTCGGGTGCTTTAGAGTGCCGAGTTTATCACTGCGCATGAAGAAATGACCACCTCCAACGTTTGGTTTATGTTTTATAAGCATTTTTAATTTTATTGCTTAAATCGCATTTTCTCGGCGAGCTGAGCACTTTTTCTGAATTGTGCCGCTCCCGTCACTCTGGTTAGGTTGGCATCGAAAAAAACGCTCTCGGGTGCTTTAGAGTGCCGAGTTTATCACTGCGCATGAAGAAATGACCACCTCCAACGTTTGGTTTATGTTTTATAAGCATTTTTAATTTTATTGCTTAAATCGCATTTTCTCGGCGAGCTGAGCACTTTTTCTGAATTGTGCCGCTCCCGTCACTCTGGTTAGGTTGGCATCGAAAAAAACGCTCTCGGGTGCTTTAGAGTGCCGAGTTTATCACCGCGCATGAAGAAATGACCACCTCCAACGTTTGGTTTATGTTTTATAAGCATTTTTAATTTTATTGCTTAAATCGCATTTTCTCGGCGAGCTGAGCGCTTTTTCTGAATTGTGCCGCTCCCGTCACTCTGGTTAGGTTGGCATCGAAAAAAACGCTCTTGGGTGCTTTAGAGTGCCGAGTTTATCACTGCGCATGAAGAAATGACCACCTCCAACGTTTGGTTTATGTTTTATAAGCATTTTTAATTTTATTGCTTAAATCGCATTTTCTCGGCGAGCTGAGCACTTTTTCTGAATTGTGCCGCTCCCGTCACTCTGGTTAGGTTGGCATGGAAAAAAACGCTCTCGGGTGCTTTAGAGTGCCGAGTTTATTACTGCGTAATAAGAAATGACCATCTACAACGTTTGGTTTATGTTTTATAAGCATTTTAAATTTTATTGCTTAAATCGCATTTTCTCGGCGAGCTGAGCACTTTTTCTGAATTGTGCCGCTCCCGTCACTCTGGTTAGGTTGGCATCGAAAAAAACGCTCTCGGGTGCTTTAGAGTGCCGAGTTTATCACTGCGCATGAAGAAATGACCACCTCCAACGTTTGGTTTATGTTTTATAAGCATTTTTAATTTTATTGCTTAAATCGCATTTTCTCGGCGAGCTGAGCACTTTTTCTGAATTGTGCCGCTCCCGTCACTCTGGTTAGGTTGGCATCGAAAAAAACGCTCTCGGGTGCTTTAGAGTGCCGAGTTTATCACTGTGCATGAAGAAATGACCACCTCCAACGTTTGGTTTATGTTTTATAAGCATTTTTAATTTTATTGCTTAAATCGCATTTTCTCGGCGAGCTGAGCACTTTTTCTGAATTGTGCCGCTCCCGTCACTCTGGTTAGGTTGGCATGGAAAAAAACGCTCTCGGGTGCTTTAGAGTGCCGAGTTTATCACTGCACATGAAGAAATGACCACCTCCAACGTTTGGTTTATGTTTTATAAGCATTTTTAATTGTATTGCTTAAATCGCATTTTCTCGGCGAGCTGAGCACTTTTTCTGAATTGTGCCGCTCCCGTCACTCTGGTTAGGTTGGCATCGAAAAAAACGCTCTCGGGTGCTTTAGAGTGCCGAGTTTATTACTGCGTAATAAGAAATGACCATCTACAACGTTTGGTTTATGTTTTATAAGCATTTTTAATTTTATTGCTTAAATCGCATTTTCTCGGCGAGCTGAGCACTTTTTCTGAATTGTGCCGCTCCCGTCACTCTGGTTAGGTTGGCATCGAAAAAAACGCTCTCGGGTGCTTTAGAGTGCCGAGTTTATCACTGTGCATGAAGAAATGACCACCTCCAACGTTTGGTTTATGTTTTATAAGCATTTTTAATTTTATTGCTTAAATCGCATTTTCTCGGCGAGCTGAGCGCTTTTTCTGAATTGTGCCGCTCCCGTCACTCTGGTTAGGTTGGCATCGAAAAAAACGCTCTTGGGTGCTTTAGAGTGCCGAGTTTATCACTGCGCATGAAGAAATGACCACCTCCAACGTTTGGTTTATGTTTTATAAGCATTTTTAATTTTATTGCTTAAATCGCATTTTCTCGGCGAGCTGAGCACTTTTTCTGAATTGTGCCGCTCCCGTCACTCTGGTTAGGTTGGCATCGAAAAAAACGCTCTCGGGTGCTTTAGAGTGCCGAGTTTATCACTGCGCATGAAGAAATGACCAACTCCAATGTTTGGTTTATGTTTTATAAGCATTTTTAATTTTATTGCTTAAATCGCATTTTCTCGGCGAGCTGAGCACTTTTTCTAAATTGTGCCGCTCCCGTCACTCTGGTTAGGTTGGCATCGAAAAAAACGCTCTCGGGTGCTTTAGAGTGCCGAGTTTATCACTGCGCATGAAGAAATGACCACCTCCAACGTTTGGTTTATGTTTTATAAGCATTTTTAATTTTATTGCTTAAATCGCATTTTCTCGGCGAGCTGAGCACTTTTTCTGAATTGTGCCGCTCCCGTCACTCTGGTTAGGTTGGCATCGAAAAAAACGCTCTCGGGTGCTTTAGAGTGCCGAATTTATCACTGCGCATGAAGAAATGACCACCTCCAACGTTTGATTTATGTTTTATAAGCATTTTTAATTTTATTGCTTAAATCGCATTTTCTCGGCGAGCTGAGCGCTTTTTCTGAATTGTGCCGCTCCCGTCACTCTGGTTAGGTTGGCATCGAAAAAAACGCTCTCGGGTGCTTTAGAGTGCCGAGTTTATCACTGCGCATGAAGAAATGACCACCTCCAACGTTTGGTTTATGTTTTATAAGCATTTTTAATTTTATTGCTTAAATCGCATTTTCTCGGCGAGCCGAGCGCTTTTTCTGAATTGTGCCGCTCCCGTCACTCTGGTTAGGTTGGCATCGAAAAAAACGCTCTCGGGTGCTTTAGAGTGCCGAGTTTATCACTGCGCATGAAGAAATGACCACCTCCAACGTTTGGTTTATGTTTTATAAGCATTTTTAATTTTATTGCTTAAATCGCATTTTCTCGGCGAGCTGAGCACTTTTTCTGAATTGTGCCGCTCCCGTCACTCTGGTTAGGTTGGCATCGAAAAAAACGCTCTCGGGTGCTTTAGAGTGCCGAGTTTATCACTGCGCATGAAGAAATGACCACCTCCAACGTTTGGTTTATGTTTTATAAGCATTTTTAATTTTATTGCTTAAATCGCATTATCTCGGCGAGCTGAGCACTTTTTCTGAATTGTGCCGCTCCCGTCACTCTGGTTAGGTTGGCATCGAAAAAAACGCTCTCGGGTGCTTTAGAGTGCCGAGTTTATCACCGCGCATGAAGAAATGACCACCTCCAACGTTTGGTTTATGTTTTATAAGCATTTTTAATTTTATTGCTTAAATCGCATTTTCTCGGCGAGCTGAGCGCTTTTTCAGAATTGTGCCGCTCCCGTCACTCTGGTTAGGTTGGCATCGAAAAAAACGCTCTCGGGTGCTTTAGAGTGCCGAGTTTATCACTGCGCATGAAGAAATGACCACCTCCAACGTTTGGTTTATGTTTTATAAGCATTTTTAATTTTATTGCTTAAATCGCATTTTCTCGGCGAGCTGAGCACTTTTTCTGAATTGTGCCGCTCCCGTAACTCTGGTTAGGTTGGCATCAAATAAAACGCTCTCGGGTGCTTTAGAGTGCCGAGTTTATCACTGCGCATGAAGAAATGACCACCTCCAACGTTTGGTTTATGTTTTATAAGCATTTTTAATTTTATTGCTTAAATCGCATTTTCTCGGCGAGCTGAGCACTTTTTCTGAATTGTGCCGCTCCCGTCACTCTGGTTAGGTTGGCATGGAAAAAAACGCTCTCGGGTGCTTTAGAGTGCCGAGTTTATCACTGCGCATGAAGAAATGACCACCTCCAACGTTTGGTTTATGTTTTATAAGCATTTTTAATTTTATTGCTTAAATCGCATTTTCTCGGCGAGCTGAGCACTTTTTCTGAATTGTGCCGCTCCCGTCACTCTGGTTAGGTTGGCATGGAAAAAAACGCTCTCGGGTGCTTTAGAGTGCCGAGTTTATTACTGCGTAATAAGAAATGACCATCTACAACGTTTGGTTTATGTTTTATAAGCATTTTAAATTTTATTGCTTAAATTGCATTTTCTCGGCGAGCTGAGCACTTTTTCTGAATTGTGCCGCTCCCGTCACTCTGGTTAGGTTGGCATCGAAAAAAACGCTCTCGGGTGCTTTAGAGTGCCGAGTTTATCACTGCGCATGAAGAAATGACCACCTCCAACGTTTGGTTTATGTTTTATAAGCATTTTTAATTTTATTGCTTAAATCGCATTTTCTCGGCGAGCTGAGCACTTTTTCTGAATTGTGCCGCTCCCGTCACTCTGGTTAGGTTGGTACCGAAAAAAACGCTCTCGGGTGCTTTAGAGTGCCGAGTTTATCACTGTGCATGAAGAAATGACCACCTCCAACGTTTGGTTTATGTTTTATAAGCATTTTTAATTTTATTGCTTAAATCGCATTTTCTCGGCGAGCTGAGCGCTTTTTCTGAATTGTGCCGCTCCCGTCACTCTGGTTAGGTTGGCATCGAAAAAAACGCTCTCGGGTGCTTTAGAGTGCCGAGTTTATCACTGTGCATGAAGAAATGACCACCTCCAACGTTTGGTTTATGTTTTATAAGCATTTTTAATTTTATTGCTTAAATCGCATTTTCTCGGCGAGCTGAGCACTTTTTCTGAATTGTGCCGCTCCCGTCACTCTGGTTAGGTTGGCATGGAAAAAAACGCTCTCGGGTGCTTTAGAGTGCCGAGTTTATCACTGCACATGAAGAAATGACCACCTCCAACGTTTGGTTTATGTTTTATAAGCATTTTTAATTGTATTGCTTAAATCGCATTTTCTCGGCGAGCTGAGCACTTTTTCTGAATTGTGCCGCTCCCGTCACTCTGGTTAGGTTGGCATGGAAAAAAACGCTCTCGGGTGCTTTAGAGTGCCGAGTTTATTACTGCGTAATAAGAAATGACCATCTACAACGTTTGGTTTATGTTTTATAAGCATTTTTAATTTTATTGCTTAAATCGCATTTTCTCGGCGAGCTGAGCACTTTTTCTGAATTGTGCCGCTCCCGTCACTCTGGTTAGGTTGGCATCGAAAAAAACGCTCTCGGGTGCTTTAGAGTGCCGAGTTTATCACTGCGCATGAAGAAATGACCACCTCCAACGTTTGGTTTATGTTTTATAAGCATTTTTAATTTTATTGCTTAAATCGCATTTTCTCGGCGAGCTGAGCACTTTTTCTGAATTGTGCCGCTCCCGTCACTCTGGTTAGGTTGGCATGGAAAAAAACGCTCTCGGGTGCTTTAGAGTGCCGAGTTTATCACTGCGCATGAAGAAATGGCCACCTCCAACGTTTGGTTTATGTTTTATAAGCATTTTTAATTTTATTGCTTAAATCGCATTTTCTCGGCGAGCTGAGCACTTTTTCTGAATTGTGCCGCTCCCGTCACTCTGGTTAGGTTGGCATCGAAAAAAACGCTCTCGGGTGCTTTAGAGTGCCGAGTTTATCACTGCGCATGAAGAAATGACCACCTCCAACGTTTGGTTTATGTTTTATAAGCATTTTTAATTTTATTGCTTAAATCGCATTTTCTCGGCGAGCTGAGCACTTTTTCTGAATTGTGCCGCTCCCGTCACTCTGGTTAGGTTGGCATGGAAAAAAACGCTCTCGGGTGCTTTAGAGTGCCGAGTTTATTACTGCGTAATAAGAAATGACCATCTACAACGTTTGGTTTATGTTTTATAAGCATTTTTAATTTTATTGCTTAAATCGCATTTTCTCGGCGAGCTGAGCACTTTTTCTGAATTGTGCCGCTCCCGTCACTCTGTTTAGGTTGGCATGGAAAAAAACGCTCTCGGGTGCTTTAGAGTGCCGAGTTTATCACTGCGCATGAAGAAAAGACCACCTCCAACGTTTGGTTTATGTTTTATAAGCATTTTTAATTTTATTGCTTAAATCGCATTTTCTCGGCGAGCTGAGCACTTTTTCTGAATTGTGCCGCTCCTGTCACTCTGGTTAGGTTGGCATGGAAAAAAACGCTCTCGGGTGCTTTAGAGTGCCGAGTTTATCACTGCGCATGAAGAAATGACCACCTCCAACGTTTGGTTTATGTTTTATAAGCATTTTTAATTTTATTGCTTAAATCGCATTTTCTCGGCGAGCTGAGCACTTTTTCTGAATTGTGCCGCTCCCGTCACTCTGGTTAGGTTGGCATGGAAAAAAACGCTCTCGGGTGCTTTAGAGTGCCGAATTTATCACTGCGCATGAAGAAATGACCACCTCCAACGTTTGGTTTATGTTTTATAAGCATTTTTAATTTTATTGCTTAAATCGCATTTTCTCGGCGAGCTGAGCACTTTTTCTGAATTGTGCCGCTCCCGTCACTCTGGTTAGGTTGGCATGGAAAAAAACGCTCTCGGGTACTTTAGAGTGCCGAGTTTATTACTGCGTAATAAGAAATGACCATCTACAACGTTTGGTTTATGTTTTATAAGCATTTTTAATTTTATTGCTTAAATCGCATTTTCTCGGCGAGCTGAGCACTTTTTCTGAATTGTGCCGCTCCCGTCACTCTGTTTAGGTTGGCATGGAAAAAAACACTCTCGGGTGCTTTAGAGTGCCGAGTTTATCACTGCGCATGAAGAAAAGACCACCTCCAACGTTTGGTTTATGTTTTATAAGCATTTTTAATTTTATTGCTTAAATCGCATTTTCTCGGCGAGCTGAGCACTTTTTCTGAATTGTGCCGCTCCTGTCACTCTGGTTAGGTTGGCATGGAAAAAAACGCTCTCGGGTGCTTTAGAGTGCCGAGTTTATCACTGTGCATGAAGAAATGACCACCTCCAACGTTTGGTTTATGTTTTATAAGCATTTTTAATTTTATTGCTTAAATCGCATTTTCTCGGCGAGCTGAGCACTTTTTCTGAATTGTGCCGCTCCCGTCACTCTGGTTAGGTTGGCATGGAAAAAAACGCTCTCGGGTGCTTTAGAGTGCCGAGTTTATCACTGCGCATGAAGAAATGGCCACCTCCAACGTTTGGTTTATGTTTTATAAGCATTTTTAATTTTATTGCTTGAATCGCATTTTCTCGGCGAGCTGAGCACTTTTTCTGAATTGTGCCGCTCCCGTCACTCTGGTTAGGTTGGCATGGAAAAAAACGCTCTCGGGTGCTTTAGAGTGCCGAGTTTATCACTGCGCATGAAGAAATGGCCACCTCCAACGTTTGGTTTATGTTTTATAAGCATTTTTAATTTTATTGCTTAAATCGCATTTTCTCGGCGAGCTGAGCACTTTTTCTGAATTGTGCCGCTCCCGTCACTCTGGTTAGGTTGGCATCGAAAAAAACGCTCTCGGGTGCTTTAGAGTGCCGAGTTTATCACTGCGCATGAAGAAATGACCACCTCCAACGTTTGGTTTATGTTTTATAAGCATTTTTAATTTTATTGCTTAAATCGCATTTTCTCGGCGAGCTGAGCACTTTTTCTGAATTGTGCCGCTCCCGTCACTCTGGTTAGGTTGGCATCGAAAAAAACGCTCTCGGGTGCTTTAAAGTGCCGAGTTTATCACTGCGCATGAAGAAATGACCACCTCCAATATTTGGTTTATGTTTTATAAGCATTTTTAATTTTATTGCTTAAATCGCATTTTCTCGGCGAGCTGAGCACTTTTTCTGAATTGTGCCGCTCCCGTCACTCTGGTTAGGTTGGCATGAAAAAAAAACGCTCTCGGGTGCTTTAGAGTGCCGAGTTTATCACTGTGCATGAAGAAATGACCACCTCCAACGTTTGGTTTATGTTTTATAAGCATTTTTAATTTTATTGCTTAAATCGCATTTTCTCGGCGAGCTGAGCGCTTTTTCTGAATTGTGCCGCTCCCGTCACTCTGGTTAGGTTGGCATCGAAAAAAACGCTCTCGGGTGCTTTAGAGTGCCGAGTTTATTACTGCGTAATAAGAAATGACAATTTACAACGTTTGGTTTATGTTTTATAAGCATTTTTAATTTTATTGCTTAAATCGCATTTTCTCGGCGAGCTGAGCACTTTTTCTGAATTGTGCCGCTCCCGTCACTCTGGTTAGGTTGGCATCGAAAAAAACGCTCTCGGGTGCTTTAGAGTGCCGAGTTTATCACTGTGCATGAAGAAATGACCACCTCCAACGTTTGGTTTATGTTTTATAAGCATTTTTAATTTTATTGCTTAAATCGCATTTTCTCGGCGAGCTGAGCGCTTTTTCTGAATTGTGCCGCTGCCGTCACTCTGGTTAGGTTGGCATCGAAAAAAACGCTCTCGGGTGCTTTAGAGTGCCGAGTTTATTACTGCGTAATAAGAAATGACCATCTACAACGTTTGGTTTATGTTTTATAAGCATTTTTAATTTTATTGCTTAAATCGCATTTTCTCGGCGAGCTGAGCACTTTTTCTGAATTGTGCCGCTCCCGTCACTCTGGTTAGGTTGGCATCGAAAAAAACGCTCTCGGGTGCTTTAGAGTGCCGAGTTTATCACTGTGCATGAGGAAATGACCACCTCCAACGTTTGGTTTATGTTTTATAAGCATTTTTAATTTTATTGCTTAAATCGCATTTTCTCGGCGAGCTGAGCGCTTTTTCTGAATTGTGCCGCTCCCGTCACTCTGGTTAGGTTGGCATCGAAAAAAACGCTCTTGGGTGCTTTAGAGTGCCGAGTTTATCACTGCGCATGAAGAAATGACCACCTCCAACGTTTGGTTTATGTTTTATAAGCATTTTTAATTTTATTGCTTAAATCGCATTTTCTCGGCGAGCTGAGCACTTTTTCTGAATTGTGCCGCTCCCTTCACTCTGGTTAGGTTGGCATCGAAAAAAACGCTCTCGGGTGCTTTAGAGTGCCGAGTTTATCACTGCGCATGAAGAAATGACCAACTCCAACGTTTGGTTTATGTTTTATAAGCATTTTTAATTTTATTGCTTAAATCGCATTTTCTCGGCGAGCTGAGCACTTTTTCTGAATTGTGCCGCTCCCGTCACTCTGGTTAGGTTGGCATCGAAAAAAACGCTCTCGGGTGCTTTAGAGTGCCGAGTTTATCACTGCGCATGAAGAAATTACCACCTCCAACGTTTGGTTTATGTTTTATAAGCATTTTTAATTTTATTGCTTAAATCGCATTTTCTCGGCGAGCTGAGCGCTTTTTCTGAATTGTGCCGCTCGCGTCACTCTGGTTAGGTTGGCATCGAAAAAAACGCTCTCGGGTGCTTTAGAGTGCCGAGTTTATCACTGCGCATGAAGAAATGACCACCTCCAACGTTTGGTTTATGTTTTATAAGCATTTTTAATTTTATTGCTTAAATCGCATTTTCTCGGCGAGCTGAGCACTTTTTCTGAATTGTGCCGCTCCCGTCACTCTGGTTAGGTTGGCATCGAAAAAAACGCTCTCGGGTGCTTTAGAGTGCCGAGTTTATCACTGTGCATGAAGAAATGACCACCTCCAACGTTTGGTTTATGTTTTATAAGCATTTTTAATTTTATTGCTTAAATCGCATTTTCTCGGCGAGCTGAGCGCTTTTTCTGAATTGTGCCGCTCCCGTCACTCTGGTTAGGTTGGCATCGAAAAAAACGCTCTCGGGTGCTTTAGAGTGCCGAGTTTATCACTGCGCATGAAGAAATGACCACCTCCAACGTTTGGTTTATGTTTTATAAGCATTTTTAATTTTATTGCTTAAATCGCATTTTCTCGGCGAGCTGAGCACTTTTTCTGAATTGTGCCGCTCCCGTCACTCTGGTTAGGTTGGCATGGAAAAAAACGCTCTCGGGTGCTTTAGAGTGCCGAGTTTATTACTGCGTAATAAGAAATGACCATCTACAACGTTTGGTTTATGTTTTATAAGCATTTTTAATTTTATTGCTTAAATCGCATTTTCTCGGCGAGCTGAGCACTTTTTCTGAATTGTGCCGCTCCCGTCACTCTGTTTAGGTTGGCATGGAAAAAAAACGCTCTCGGGTGCTTTAGAGTGCCGAGTTTATCACTGCGCATGAAGAAAAGACCACCTCCAACGTTTGGTTTATGTTTTATAAGCATTTTTAATTTTATTGCTTAAATCGCATTTTCTCGGCGAGCTGAGCACTTTTTCTGAATTGTGCCGCTCCTGTCACTCTGGTTAGGTTGGCATGGAAAAAAACGCTCTCGGGTGCTTTAGAGTGCCGAGTTTATCACTGCGCATGAAGAAATGACCACCTCCAACGTTTGGTTTATGTTTTATAAGCATTTTTAATTTTATTGCTTAAATCGCATTTTCTCGGCGAGCTGAGCACTTTTTCTGAATTGTGCCGCTCCCGTCACTCTGGTTAGGTTGGCATGGAAAAAAACGCTCTCGGGTGCTTTAGAGTGCCGAATTTATCACTGCGCATGAAGAAATGACCACCTCCAACGTTTGGTTTATGTTTTATAAGCATTTTTAATTTTATTGCTTAAATCGCATTTTCTCGGCGAGCTGAGCACTTTTTCTGAATTGTGCCGCTCCCGTCACTCTGGTTAGGTTGGCATGGAAAAAAACGCTCTCGGGTGCTTTAGAGTGCCGAGTTTATTACTGCGTAATAAGAAATGACCATCTACAACGTTTGGTTTATGTTTTATAAGCATTTTTAATTTTATTGCTTAAATCGCATTTTCTCGGCGAGCTGAGCACTTTTTCTGAATTGTGCCGCTCCCGTCACTCTGTTTAGGTTGGCATGGAAAAAAACACTCTCGGGTGCTTTAGAGTGCCGAGTTTATCACTGCGCATGAAGAAAAGACCACCTCCAACGTTTGGTTTATGTTTTATAAGCATTTTTAATTTTATTGCTTAAATCGCATTTTCTCGGCGAGCTGAGCACTTTTTCTGAATTGTGCCGCTCCTGTCACTCTGGTTAGGTTGGCATGGAAAAAAACGCTCTCGGGTGCTTTAGAGTGCCGAGTTTATCACTGTGCATGAAGAAATGACCACCTCCAACGTTTGGTTTATGTTTTATAAGCATTTTTAATTTTATTGCTTAAATCGCATTTTCTCGGCGAGCTGAGCACTTTTTCTGAATTGTGCCGCTCCCGTCACTCTGGTTAGGTTGGCATGGAAAAAAACGCTCTCGGGTGCTTTAGAGTGCCGAGTTTATCACTGCGCATGAAGAAATGGCCACCTCCAACGTTTGGTTTATGTTTTATAAGCATTTTTAATTTTATTGCTTGAATCGCATTTTCTCGGCGAGCTGAGCACTTTTTCTGAATTGTGCCGCTCCCGTCACTCTGGTTAGGTTGGCATGGAAAAAAACGCTCTCGGGTGCTTTAGAGTGCCGAGTTTATCACTGCGCATGAAGAAATGGCCACCTCCAACGTTTGGTTTATGTTTTATAAGCATTTTTAATTTTATTGCTTAAATCGCATTTTCTCGGCGAGCTGAGCACTTTTTCTGAATTGTGCCGCTCCCGTCACTCTGGTTAGGTTGGCATGGAAAAAAACGCTCTCGGGTGCTTTAGAGTGCCGAGTTTATCACTGCGCATGAAGAAATGACCACCTCCAACGTTTGGTTTATGTTTTATAAGCATTTTTAATTTTATTGCTTAAATCGCATTTTCTCGGCGAGCTGAGCACTTTTTCTGAATTGTGCCGCTCCCGTAACTCTGGTTAGGTTGGCATCAAATAAAACGCTCTCGGGTGCTTTAGAGTGCCGAGTTTATCACTGCGCATGAAGAAATGACCACCTCCAACGTTTGGTTTATGTTTTATAAGCATTTTTAATTTTATTGCTTAAATCGCATTTTCTCGGCGAGCTGAGCACTTTTTCTGAATTGTGCCGCTCCCGTCACTCTGGTTAGGTTGGCATGAAAAAAAAACGCTCTCGGGTGCTTTAGAGTGCCGAGTTTATCACTGTGCATGAAGAAATGACCACCTCCAACGTTTGGTTTATGTTTTATAAGCATTTTTAATTTTATTGCTTAAATCGCATTTTCTCGGCGAGCTGAGCGCTTTTTCTGAATTGTGCCGCTCCCGTCACTCTGGTTAGGTTGGCATCGAAAAAAACGCTCTCGGGTGCTTTAGAGTGCCGAGTTTATTACTGCGTAATAAGAAATGACAATTTACAACGTTTGGTTTATGTTTTATAAGCATTTTTAATGTTATTGCTTAAATCGCATTTTCTCGGCGAGCTGAGCACTTTTTCTGAATTGTGCCGCTCCCGTCACTCTGGTTAGGTTGGCATCGAAAAAAACGCTCTCGGGTGCTTTAGAGTGCCGAGTTTATCACTGTGCATGAAGAAATGACCACCTCCAACGTTTGGTTTATGTTTTATAAGCATTTTTAATTTTATTGCTTAAATCGCATTTTCTCGGCGAGCTGAGCGCTTTTTCTGAATTGTGCCGCTCCCGTCACTCTGGTTAGGTTGGCATCGAAAAAAACGCTCTCGGGTGCTTTAGAGTGCCGAGTTTATTACTGCGTAATAAGAAATGACCATCTACAACGTTTGGTTTATGTTTTATAAGCATTTTTAATTTTATTGCTTAAATCGCATTTTCTCGGCGAGCTGAGCACTTTTTCTGAATTGTGCCGCTCCCGTCACTCTGGTTAGGTTGGCATCGAAAAAAACGCTCTCGGGTGCTTTAGAGTGCCGAGTTTATCACTGTGCATGAGGAAATGACCACCTCCAACGTTTGGTTTATGTTTTATAAGCATTTTTAATTTTATTGCTTAAATCGCATTTTCTCGGCGAGCTGAGCGCTTTTTCTGAATTGTGCCGCTCCCGTCACTCTGGTTAGGTTGGCATCGAAAAAAACGCTCTTGGGTGCTTTAGAGTGCCGAGTTTATCACTGCGCATGAAGAAATGACCACCTCCAACGTTTGGTTTATGTTTTATAAGCATTTTTAATTTTATTGCTTAAATCGCATTTTCTCGGCGAGCTGAGCACTTTTTCTGAATTGTGCCGCTCCCTTCACTCTGGTTAGGTTGGCATCGAAAAAAACGCTCTCGGGTGCTTTAGAGTGCCGAGTTTATCACTGCGCATGAAGAAATGACCAACTCCAACGTTTGGTTTATGTTTTATAAGCATTTTTAATTTTATTGCTTAAATCGCATTTTCTCGGCGAGCTGAGCACTTTTTCTGAATTGTGCCGCTCCCGTCACTCTGGTTAGGTTGGCATCGAAAAAAACGCTCTCGGGTGCTTTAGAGTGCCGAGTTTATCACTGCGCATGAAGAAATTACCACCTCCAACGTTTGGTTTATGTTTTATAAGCATTTTTAATTTTATTGCTTAAATCGCATTTTCTCGGCGAGCTGAGCGCTTTTTCTGAATTGTGCCGCTCGCGTCACTCTGGTTAGGTTGGCATCGAAAAAAACGCTCTCGGGTGCTTTAGAGTGCCGAGTTTATCACTGCGCATGAAGAAATGACCACCTCCAACGTTTGGTTTATGTTTTATAAGCATTTTTAATTTTATTGCTTAAATCGCATTTTCTCGGCGAGCTGAGCACTTTTTCTGAATTGTGCCGCTCCCGTCACTCTGGTTAGGTTGGCATCGAAAAAAACGCTCTCGGGTGCTTTAGAGTGCCGAGTTTATCACTGTGCATGAAGAAATGACCACCTCCAACGTTTGGTTTATGTTTTATAAGCATTTTTAATTTTATTGCTTAAATCGCATTTTCTCGGCGAGCTGAGCGCTTTTTCTGAATTGTGCCGCTCCCGTCACTCTGGTTAGGTTGGCATCGAAAAAAACGCTCTTGGGTGCTTTAGAGTGCCGAGTTTATCACTGCGCATGAAGAAATGACCACCTCCAACGTTTGGTTTATGTTTTATAAGCATTTTTAATTTTATTGCTTAAATCGCATTTTCTCGGCGAGCTGAGCACTTTTTCTGAATTGTGCCGCTCCCGTCACTCTGGTTAGGTTGGCATCGAAAAAAACGCTCTCGGGTGCTTTAGAGTGCCGAGTTTATCACTGCGCATGAAGAAATGACCAACTCCAACGTTTGGTTTATGTTTTATAAGCATTTTTAATTTTATTGCTTAAATCGCATTTTCTCGGCGAGCTGAGCACTTTTTCTGAATTGTGCCGCTCCCGTCACTCTGGTTAGGTTGGCATCGAAAAAAACGCTCTCGGGTGCTTTAGAGTGCCGAGTTTATCACTGCGCATGAAGAAATGACCACCTCCAACGTTTGGTTTATGTTTTATAAGCATTTTTAATTTTATTGCTTAAATCGCATTTTCTCGGCGAGCTGAGCACTTTTTCTGAATTGTGCCGCTCCCGTCACTCTGGTTAGGTTGGCATCGAATAAAACGCTCTCGGGTGCTTTAGAGTGCCGAGTTTATCACTGCGCATGAAGAAATGACCACCTCCAACGTTTGGTTTATGTTTTATAAGCATTTTTAATTTTATTGCTTAAATCGCATTTTCTCGGCGAGCTGAGCACTTTTTCTGAATTGTGCCGCTCCCGTCACTCTGGTTAGGTTGGCATGGAAAAAAACGCTCTCGGGTGCTTTAGAGTGCCGAGTTTATCACTGCGCATGAAGAAATGACCACCTCCAACGTTTGGTTTATGTTTTATAAGCATTTTTAATTTTATTGCTTAAATCGCATTTTCTCGGCGAGCTGAGCACTTTTTCTGAATTGTGCCGCTCCCGTCACTCTGGTTAGGTTGGCATGGAAAAAAACGCTCTCGGGTGCTTAAGAGTGCCGAGTTTATTACTGCGTAATAAGAAATGACCATCTACAACGTTTGGTTTATGTTTTATAAGCATTTTAAATTTTATTGCTTAAATTGCATTTTCTCGGCGAGCTGAGCACTTTTTCTGAATTGTGCCGCTCCCGTCACTCTGGTTAGGTTGGCATCGAAAAAAACGCTCTCGGGTGCTTTAGAGTGCCGAGTTTATCACTGCGCATGAAGAAATGACCACCTCCAACGTTTGGTTTATGTTTTATAAGCATTTTTAATTTTATTGCTTAAATCGCATTTTCTCGGCGAGCTGAGCACTTTTTCTGAATTGTGCCGCTCCCGTCACTCTGGTTAGGTTGGCATCGAAAAAAACGCTCTCGGGTGCTTTAGAGTGCCGAGTTTATCACTGCGCATGAAGAAATGACCACCTCCAACGTTTGGTTTATGTTTTATAAGCATTTTTAATTTTATTGCTTAAATCGCATTTTCTCGGCGAGCTGAGCGCTTTTTCTGAATTGTGCCGCTCCCGTCACTCTGGTTAGGTTGGCATCGAAAAAAACGCTCTCGGGTGCTTTAGAGTGCCGAGTTTATCACTGCGCATGAAGAAATGACCACCTCCAACGTTTGGTTTATGTTTTATAAGCATTTTTAATTTTATTGCTTAAATCGCATTTTCTCGGCGAGCTGAGCGCTTTTTCTGAATTGTGCCGCTCCCGTCACTCTGGTTAGGTTGGCATCGAAAAAAACGCTCTCGGGTGCTTTAGAGTGCCGAGTTTATCACTGCGCATGAAGAAATGACCACCTCCAACGTTTGGTTTATGTTTTATAAGCATTTTTAATTTTATTGCTTAAATCGCATTTTCTCGGCGAGCTGAGCACTTTTTCTGAATTGTGCCGCTCCCGTCACTCTGGTTAGGTTGGCATCGAATAAAACGCTCTCGGGTGCTTTAGAGTCCCGAGTTTATCACTGCGCATGAAGAAATGACCACCTCCAACGTTTGGTTTATGTTTTATAAGCATTTTTAATTTTATTGCTTAAATCGCATTTTCTCGGCGAGCTGAGCACTTTTTCTGAATTGTGCCGCTCCCGTCACTCTGGTTAGGTTGGCATCGAAAAAAACGCTCTCGGGTGCTTTAGAGTGCCGAGTTTATCACTGCGCATGAAGAAATGACCACCTCCAACGTTTGGTTTATGTTTTATAAGCATTTTTAATTTTATTGCTTAAATCGCATTTTCTCGGCGAGCTGAGCACTTTTTCTGAATTGTGCCGCTCCCGTCACTCTGGTTAGGTTGGCATCGAAAAAAACGCTCTCGGGTGCTTTAGAGTGCCGAGTTTATCACTGTGCATGAAGAAATGACCACCTCCAACGTTTGGTTTATGTTTTATAAGCATTTTTAATTTTATTGCTTAAATCGCATTTTCTCGGCGAGCTGAGCGCTTTTTCTGAATTGTGCCGCTCCCGTCACTCTGGTTAGGTTGGCATGGAAAAAAACGCTCTCGGGTGCTTTAGAGTGCCGAGTTTATCACTGCGCATGAAGAAATGACCACCTCCAACGTTTGGTTTATGTTTTATAAGCATTTTTAATTTTATTGCTTAAATCGCATTTTCTCGGCGAGCTGAGCGCTTTTTCTGAATTGTGCCGCTCCCGTCACTCTGGTTAGCTTGGCATCGAAAAAAACGCTCTCGGGTGCTTTAGAGTGCCGAGTTTATCACTGCGCATGAAGAAATGACCACCTCCAACGTTTGGTTTATGTTTTATAAGCATTTTTAATTTTATTGCTTAAATCGCATTTACTCGGCGAGCTGAGCACTTTTTCTGAATTGTGCCGCTCCCGTCACTCTGGTTAGGTTGGCATCGAAAAAAACCCTCTCGGGTGCTTTAGAGTGCCGAGTTTATCACTGCGCATGAAGAAATGACCACCTCCAACGTTTGGTTTATGTTTTATAAGCATTTTTAATTTTATTGCTTAAATCGCATTTTCTCGGCGAGCTGAGCACTTTTTCTGAATTGTGCCGCTCCCGTCACTCTGGTTAGGTTGGCATGGAAAAAAACGCTCTCGGGTGCTTTAGAGTGCCGAGTTTATCACCGCGCATGAAGAAATGACCACCTCCAACGTTTGGTTTATGTTTTATAAGCATTTTTAATTTTATTGCTTAAATCGCATTTTCTCGGCGAGCTGAGCGCTTTTTCTGAATTGTGCCGCTCCCGTCACTCTGGTTAGGTTGGCATCGAATAAAACGCTCTCGGGTGCTTTAGAGTGCCGAGTTTATCACTGCGCATGAAGAAATGACCACCTCCAACGTTTGGTTTATGTTTTATAAGCATTTTTAATTTTATTGCTTAAATCGCATTTTCTCGGCGAGCTGAGCACTTTTTCTGAATTGTGCCGCTCCCGTCACTCTGGTTAGGTTGGCATGGAAAAAAACGCTCTCGGGTGCTTTAGAGTGCCGAGTTTATTACTGCGTAATAAGAAATGACCATCTACAACGTTTGGTTTATGTTTTATAAGCATTTTTAATTTTATTGCTTAAATCGCATTTTCTCGGCGAGCTGAGCACTTTTTCTGAATTGTGCCGCTCCCGTCACTCTGGTTAGGTTGGCATGGAAAAAAACGCTCTCGGGTGCTTTAGAGTGCCGAGTTTATCACTGCGCATGAAGAAATGACCACCTCCAACGTTTGGTTTATGTTTTATAAGCATTTTTAATTTTATTGCTTAAATCGCATTTTCTCGGCGAGCTGAGCACTTTTTCTGAATTGTGCCGCTCCCGTCACTCTGGTTAGGTTGGCATCGAAAAAAACGCTCTCGGGTGCTTTAGAGTGCCGAGTTTATCACTGCGCATGAAGAAATGACCACCTCCAACGTTTGGTTTATGTTTTATAAGCATTTTTAATTTTATTGCTTAAATCGCATTTTCTCGGCGAGCTGAGCACTTTTTCTGAATTGTGCCGCTCCCGTCACTCTGGTTAGGTTGGCATGGAAAAAAACGCTCTCGGGTGCTTTAGAGTGCCGAGTTTATTACTGCGTAATAAGAAATGACCATCTACAACGTTTGGTTTATGTTTTATAAGCATTTTTAATTTTATTGCTTAAATCGCATTTTCTCGGCGAGCTGAGCACTTTTTCTGAATTGTGCCGCTCCCGTCACTCTGTTTAGGTTGGCATGGAAAAAAACGCTCTCGGGTGCTTTAGAGTGCCGAGTTTATCACTGCACATGAAGAAAAGACCACCTCCAACGTTTGGTTTATGTTTTATAAGCATTTTTAATTTTATTGCTTAAATCGCATTTTCTCGGCGAGCTGAGCGCTTTTTCTGAATTGTGCCGCTCCCGTCACTCTGGTTAGGTTGGCATCGAAAAAAACGCTCTCGGGTGCTTTAGAGTGCCGAGTTTATTACTGCGTAATAAGAAATGACCATTTACAACGTTTGGTTTATGTTTTATAAGCATTTTTAATTTTATTGCTTAAATCGCATTTTCTCGGCGAGCTGAGCACTTTTTCTGAATTGTGCCGCTCCCGTCACTCTGTTTAGGTTGGCATGGAAAAAAACACTCTCGGGTGCTTTAGAGTGCCGAGTTTATCACTGCGCATGAAGAAAAGACCACCTCCAACGTTTGGTTTATGTTTTATAAGCATTTTTAATTTTATTGCTTAAATCGCATTTTCTCGGCGAGCTGAGCACTTTTTCTGAATTGTGCCGCTCCCGTCACTCTGGTTAGGTTGGCATGGAAAAAAACGCTCTCGGGTGCTTTAGAGTGCCGAGTTTATCACTGCGCATGAAGAAATGGCCACCTCCAACGTTTGGTTTATGTTTTATAAGCATTTTTAATTTTATTGCTTAAATCGCATTTTCTCGGCGAGCTGAGCACTTTTTCTGAATTGTGCCGCTCCCGTCACTCTGGTTAGGTTGGCATCGAAAAAAACGCTCTCGGGTGCTTTAGAGTGCCGAGTTTATCACTGCGCATGAAGAAATGACCACCTCCAACGTTTGGTTTATGTTTTATAAGCATTTTTAATTTTATTGCTTAAATTGCATTTTCTCGGCGAGCTGAGCACTTTTTCTGAATTGTGCCGCTCCCGTCACTCTGGTTAGGTTGGCATGGAAAAAATCGCTCTCGGGTGCTTTAGAGTGCCGAGTTTATTACTGCGTAATAAGAAATGACCATCTACAACGTTTGGTTTATGTTTTATAAGCATTTTTAATTTTATTGCTTAAATCGCATTTTCTCGGCGAGCTGAGCACTTTTTCTGAATTGTGCCGCTCCCGTCACTCTGTTTAGGTTGGCATGGAAAAAAACGCTCTCGGGTGCTTTAGAGTGCCGAGTTTATCACTGCGCATGAAGAAATGACCACCTCCAACGTTTGGTTTATGTTTTATAAGCATTTTTAATTTTATTGCTTAAATCGCATTTTCTCGGCGAGCTGAGCGCTTTTTCTGAATTGTGCCGCTCCCGTCACTCTGGTTAGGTTGGCATCGAAAAAAACGCTCTCGGGTGCTTTAGAGTGCCGAGTTTATCACTGCGCATGAAGAAATGACCACCTCCAACGTTTGGTTTATGTTTTATAAGCATTTTTAATTTTATTGCTTAAATCGCATTTTCTCGGCGAGCTGAGCACTTTTTCTGAATTGTGCCGCTCCCGTCACTCTGGTTAGGTTGGCATCGAAAAAAACGCTCTCGGGTGCTTTAGAGTGCCGAGTTTATCACTGCGCATGAAGAAATGACCACCTCCAACGTTTGGTTTATGTTTTATAAGCATTTTTAATTTTATTGCTTAAATCGCATTTTCTCGGCGAGCTGAGCACTTTTTCTGAATTGTGCCGCTCCCGTCACTCTGGTTAGGTTGGCATCGAAAAAAACGCTCTCGGGTGCTTTAGAGTGCCGAGTTTATCACCGCGCATGAAGAAATGACCACCTCCAACGTTTGGTTTATGTTTTATAAGCATTTTTAATTTTATTGCTTAAATCGCATTTTCTCGGCGAGCTGAGCGCTTTTTCTGAATTGTGCCGCTCCCGTCACTCTGGTTAGGTTGGCATCGAAAAAAAACGCTCTTGGGTGCTTTAGAGTGCCGAGTTTATCACTGCGCATGAAGAAATGACCACCTCCAACGTTTGGTTTATGTTTTATAAGCATTTTTAATTTTATTGCTTAAATCGCATTTTCTCGGCGAGCTGAGCACTTTTTCTGAATTGTGCCGCTCCCGTCACTCTGGTTAGGTTGGCATGGAAAAAAACGCTCTCGGGTGCTTTAGAGTGCCGAGTTTATTACTGGGTAATAAGAAATGACCATCTACAACGTTTGGTTTATGTTTTATAAGCATTTTAAATTTTATTGCTTAAATCGCATTTTCTCGGCGAGCTGAGCACTTTTTCTGAATTGTGCCGCTCCCGTCACTCTGGTTAGGTTGTCATCGAAAAAAACGCTCTCGGGTGCTTTAGAGTGCCGAGTTTATCACTGCGCATGAAGAAATGACCACCTCCAACGTTTGGTTTATGTTTTATAAGCATTTTTAATTTTATTGCTTAAATCGCATTTTCTCGGCGAGCTGAGCACTTTTTCTGAATTGTGCCGCTCCCGTCACTCTGGTTAGGTTGGCATCGAAAAAAACGCTCTCGGGTGCTTTAGAGTGCCGAGTTTATCACTGTGCATGAAGAAATGACCACCTCCAACGTTTGGTTTATGTTTTATAAGCATTTTTAATTTTATTGCTTAAATCGCATTTTCTCGGCGAGCTGAGCGCTTTTTCTGAATTGTGCCGCTCCCGTCACTCTGGTTAGGTTGGCATCGAAAAAAACGCTCTCGGGTGCTTTAGAGTGCCGAGTTTATCACTGCGCATGAAGAAATGACCACCTCCAACGTTTGGTTTATGTTTTATAAGCATTTTTAATTTTATTGCTTAAATCGCATTTTCTCGGCGAGCTGAGCACTTTTTCTGAATTGTGCCGCTCCCGTCACTCTGGTTAGGTTGGCATCGAAAAAAACGCTCTCGGGTGCTTTAGAGTGCCGAGTTTATCACTGCGCATGAAGAAATGACCACCTCCAACGTTTGGTTTATGTTTTATAAGCATTTTTAATTTTATTGCTTAAATCGCATTTTCTCGGCGAGCTGAGCGCTTTTTCTGAATTGTGCCGCTCCCGTCACTCTGGTTAGGTTGGCATGGAAAAAAACGCTCTCGGGTGCTTTAGAGTGCCGAGTTTATCACTGCGCATGAAGAAATGACCACCTCCAACGTTTGGTTTATGTTTTATAAGCATTTTTAATTTTATTGCTTAAATCGCATTTTCTCGGCGAGCTGAGCGCTTTTTCTGAATTGTGCCGCTCCCGTCACTCTGGTTAGGTTGGCATCGAAAAAAACGCTCTCGGGTGCTTTAGAGTGCCGAGTTTATCACTGCGCATGAAGAAATGACCACCTCCAACGTTTGGTTTATGTTTTATAAGCATTTTTAATTTTATTGCTTAAATCGCATTTTCTCGGCGAGCTGAGCACTTTTTCTGAATTGTGCCGCTCCCGTCACTCTGGTTAGGTTGGCATCGAATAAAACGCTCTCGGGTGCTTTAGAGTCCCGAGTTTATCACTGCGCATGAAGAAATGACCACCTCCAACGTTTGGTTTATGTTTTATAAGCATTTTTAATTTTATTGCTTAAATCGCATTTTCTCGGCGAGCTGAGCACTTTTTCTGAATTGTGCCGCTCCCGTCACTCTGGTTAGGTTGGCATCGAAAAAAACGCTCTCGGGTGCTTTAGAGTGCCGAGTTTATCACTGCGCATGAAGAAATGACCACCTCCAACGTTTGGTTTATGTTTTATAAGCATTTTTAATTTTATTGCTTAAATCGCATTTTCTCGGCGAGCTGAGCACTTTTTCTGAATTGTGCCGCTCCCGTCACTCTGGTTAGGTTGGCATCGAAAAAAACGCTCTCGGGTGCTTTAGAGTGCCGAGTTTATCACTGTGCATGAAGAAATGACCACCTCCAACGTTTGGTTTATGTTTTATAAGCATTTTTAATTTTATTGCTTAAATCGCATTTTCTCGGCGAGCTGAGCGCTTTTTCTGAATTGTGCCGCTCCCGTCACTCTGGTTAGGTTGGCATGGAAAAAAACGCTCTCGGGTGCTTTAGAGTGCCGAGTTTATCACTGCGCATGAAGAAATGACCACCTCCAACGTTTGGTTTATGTTTTATAAGCATTTTTAATTTTATTGCTTAAATCGCATTTTCTCGGCGAGCTGAGCGCTTTTTCTGAATTGTGCCGCTCCCGTCACTCTGGTTAGGTTGGCATCGAAAAAAACGCTCTCGGGTGCTTTAGAGTGCCGAGTTTATCACTGCGCATGAAGAAATGACCACCTCCAACGTTTGGTTTATGTTTTATAAGCATTTTTAATTTTATTGCTTAAATCGCATTTTCTCGGCGAGCTGAGCACTTTTTCTGAATTGTGCCGCTCCCGTCACTCTGGTTAGGTTGGCATCGAAAAAAACGCTCTCGGGTGCTTTAGAGTGCCGAGTTTATCACTGTGCATGAAGAAATGACCACCTCCAACGTTTGGTTTATGTTTTATAAGCATTTTTAATTTTATTGCTTAAATCGCATTTTCTCGGCGAGCTGAGCGCTTTTTCTGAATTGTGCCGCTCCCGTCACTCTGGTTAGGTTGGCATCGAAAAAAACGCTCTCGGGTGCTTTAGAGTGCCGAGTTTATCACTGCGCATGAAGAAATGACCACCTCCAACGTTTGGTTTATGTTTTATAAGCATTTTTAATTTTATTGCTTAAATCGCATTTTCTCGGCGAGCTGAGCACTTTTTCTGAATTGTGCCGCTCCCGTCACTCTGGTTAGGTTGGCATCGAAAAAAACGCTCTCGGGTGCTTTAGAGTGCCGAGTTTATCACTGCGCATGAAGAAATGACCACCTCCAACGTTTGGTTTATGTTTTATAAGCATTTTTAATTTTATTGCTTAAATCGCATTTTCTCGGCGAGCTGAGCGCTTTTTCTGAATTGTGCCGCTCCCGTCACTCTGGTTAGGTTGGCATCGAAAAAAACGCTCTCGGGTGCTTTAGAGTGCCGAGTTTATCACTGCGCATGAAGAAATGACCACCTCCGCCGTTTGGTTTATGTTTTATAAGCATTTTTAATTTTATTGCTTAAATCGCATTTTCTCGGCGAGCTGAGCGCTTTTTCTGAATTGTGCCGCTCCCGTCACTCTGGTTAGGTTGGCATCGAAAAAAACGCTCTCGGGTGCTTTAGAGTGCCGAGTTTATCACTGCGCATGAAGAAATGACCACCTCCAACGTTTGGTTTATGTTTTATAAGCATTTTTAATTTTATTGCTTAAATCGCATTTTCTCGGCGAGCTGAGCACTTTTTCTGAATTGTGCCGCTCCCGTCACTCTGGTTAGGTTGGCATCGAATAAAACGCTCTCGGGTGCTTTAGAGTCCCGAGTTTATCACTGCGCATGAAGAAATGACCACCTCCAACGTTTGGTTTATGTTTTATAAGCATTTTTAATTTTATTGCTTAAATCGCATTTTCTCGGCGAGCTGAGCACTTTTTCTGAATTGTGCCGCTCCCGTCACTCTGGTTAGGTTGGCATCGAAAAAAACGCTCTCGGGTGCTTTAGAGTGCCGAGTTTATCACTGCGCATGAAGAAATGACCACCTCCAACGTTTGGTTTATGTTTTATAAGCATTTTTAATTTTATTGCTTAAATCGCATTTTCTCGGCGAGCTGAGCACTTTTTCTGAATTGTGCCGCTCCCGTCACTCTGGTTAGGTTGGCATCGAAAAAAACGCTCTCGGGTGCTTTAGAGTGCCGAGTTTATCACTGTGCATGAAGAAATGACCACCTCCAACGTTTGGTTTATGTTTTATAAGCATTTTTAATTTTATTGCTTAAATCGCATTTTCTCGGCGAGCTGAGCGCTTTTTCTGAATTGTGCCGCTCCCGTCACTCTGGTTAGGTTGGCATGGAAAAAAACGCTCTCGGGTGCTTTAGAGTGCCGAGTTTATCACTGCGCATGAAGAAATGACCACCTCCAACGTTTGGTTTATGTTTTATAAGCATTTTTAATTTTATTGCTTAAATCGCATTTTCTCGGCGAGCTGAGCGCTTTTTCTGAATTGTGCCGCTCCCGTCACTCTGGTTAGGTTGGCATCGAAAAAAACGCTCTCGGGTGCTTTAGAGTGCCGAGTTTATCACTGCGCATGAAGAAATGACCACCTCCAACGTTTGGTTTATGTTTTATAAGCATTTTTAATTTTATTGCTTAAATCGCATTTACTCGGCGAGCTGAGCACTTTTTCTGAATTGTGCCGCTCCCGTCACTCTGGTTAGGTTGGCATCGAAAAAAACGCTCTTGGGTGCTTTAGAGTGCCGAGTTTATCACTGCGCATGAAGAAATGACCACCTCCAACGTTTGGTTTATGTTTTATAAGCATTTTTAATTTTATTGCTTAAATCGCATTTTCTCGGCGAGCTGAGCACTTTTTCTGAATTGTGCCGCTCCCGTCACTCTGGTTAGGTTGGCATGGAAAAAAACGCTCTCGGGTGCTTTAGAGTGCCGAGTTTATCACCGCGCATGAAGAAATGACCACCTCCAACGTTTGGTTTATGTTTTATAAGCATTTTTAATTTTATTGCTTAAATCGCATTTTCTCGGCGAGCTGAGCGCTTTTTCTGAATTGTGCCGCTCCCGTCACTCTGGTTAGGTTGGCATCGAATAAAACGCTCTCGGGTGCTTTAGAGTGCCGAGTTTATCACTGCGCATGAAGAAATGACCACCTCCAACGTTTGGTTTATGTTTTATAAGCATTTTTAATTTTATTGCTTAAATCGCATTTTCTCGGCGAGCTGAGCACTTTTTCTGAATTGTGCCGCTCCCGTCACTCTGGTTAGGTTGGCATGGAAAAAAACGCTCTCGGGTGCTTTAGAGTGCCGAGTTTATTACTGCGTAATAAGAAATGACCATCTACAACGTTTGGTTTATGTTTTATAAGCATTTTTAATTTTATTGCTTAAATCGCATTTTCTCGGCGAGCTGAGCACTTTTTCTGAATTGTGCCGCTCCCGTCACTCTGGTTAGGTTGGCATGGAAAAAAACGCTCTCGGGTGCTTTAGAGTGCCGAGTTTATCACTGCGCATGAAGAAATGACCACCTCCAACGTTTGGTTTATGTTTTATAAGCATTTTTAATTTTATTGCTTAAATCGCATTTTCTCGGCGAGCTGAGCACTTTTTCTGAATTGTGCCGCTCCCGTCACTCTGGTTAGGTTGGCATGGAAAAAAACGCTCTCGGGTGCTTTAGAGTGCCGAGTTTATCACTGCGCATGAAGAAATGACCACCTCCAACGTTTGGTTTATGTTTTATAAGCATTTTTAATTTTATTGCTTAAATCGCATTTTCTCGGCGAGCTGAGCACTTTTTCTGAATTGTGCCGCTCCCGTCACTCTGGTTAGGTTGGCATGGAAAAAAAGGCTCTCGGGTGCTTTAGAGTGCCGAGTTTATTACTGCGTAATAAGAAATGACCATCTACAACGTTTGGTTTATGTTTTATAAGCATTTTTAATTTTATTGCTTAAATCGCATTTTCTCGGCGAGCTGAGCACTTTTTCTGAATTGTGCCGCTCCCGTCACTCTGGTTAGGTTGGCATCGAAAAAAACGCTCTCGGGTGCTTTAGAGTGCCGAGTTTATTACTGCGTAATAAGAAATGACCATTTACAACGTTTGGTTTATGTTTTATAAGCATTTTTAATTTTATTGCTTAAATCGCATTTTCTCGGCGAGCTGAGCACTTTTTCTGAATTGTGCCGCTCCCGTCACTCTGGTTAGGTTGGCATCGAAAAAAACGCTCTCGGGTGCTTTAGAGTGCCGAGTTTATCACTGCGCATGAAGAAATGACCACCTCCAACGTTTGGTTTATGTTTTATAAGCATTTTTAATTTTATTGCTTAAATCGCATTTTCTCGGCGAGCTGAGCACTTTTTCTGAATTGTGCCGCTCCCGTCACTCTGGTTAGGTTGGCATCGAAAAAAACGCTCTCGGGTGCTTTAGAGTGCCGAGTTTATCACTGCGCATGAAGAAATGACCACCTCCAACGTTTGGTTTATGTTTTATAAGCATTTTTAATTTTATTGCTTAAATCGCATTTTCTCGGCGAGCTGAGCACTTTTTCTGAATTGTGCCGCTCCCGTCACTCTGGTTAGGTTGGCATCGAAAAAAACGCTCTCGGGTGCTTTAGAGTGCCGAGTTTATCACTGCGCATGAAGAAATGACCACCTCCAACGTTTGGTTTATGTTTTATAAGCATTTTTAATTTTATTGCTTAAATCGCATTTTCTCGGCGAGCTGAGCACTTTTTCTGAATTGTGCCGCTCCCGTCACTCTGGTTAGGTTGGCATGGAAAAAAACGCTCTCGGGTGCTTTAGAGTGCCGAGTTTATTACTGCGTAATAAGAAATGACCATCTACAACGTTTGGTTTATGTTTTATAAGCATTTTTAATTTTATTGCTTAAATCGCATTTTCTTGGCGAGCTGAGCACTTTTTCTGAATTGTGCCGCTCCCGTCACTCTGTTTAGGTTGGCATGGAAAAAAACGCTCTCGGGTGCTTTAGAGTGCCGAGTTTATCACTGCACATGAAGAAAAGACCACCTCCAACGTTTGGTTTATGTTTTATAAGCATTTTTAATTTTATTGCTTAAATCGCATTTTCTCGGCGAGCTGAGCGCTTTTTCTGAATTGTGCCGCTCCCGTCACTCTGGTTAGGTTGGCATCGAAAAAAACGCTCTCGGGTGCTTTAGAGTGCCGAGTTTATTACTGCGTAATAAGAAATGACCATTATTTACAACGTTTGGTTTATGTTTTATAAGCATTTTTAATTTTATTGCTTAAATCGCATTTTCTCGGCGAGCTGAGCACTTTTTCTGAATTGTGCCGCTCCCGTCACTCTGGTTAGGTTGGCATCGAAAAAAACGCTCTCGGGTGCTTTAGAGTGCCGAGTTTATCACTGTGCATGAAGAAATGACCACCTCCAACGTTTGGTTTATGTTTTATAAGCATTTTTAATTTTATTGCTTAAATCGCATTTTCTCGGCGAGCTGAGCGCTTTTTCTGAATTGTGCCGCTCCCGTCACTCTGGTTAGGTTGGCATCGAAAAAAACGCTCTCGGGTGCTTTAGAGTGCCGAGTTTATTACTGCGTAATAAGAAATGACCATCTACAACGTTTGGTTTATGTTTTATAAGCATTTTTAATTTTATTGCTTAAATCGCATTTTCTCGGCGAGCTGAGCACTTTTTCTGAATTGTGCCGCTCCCGTCACTCTGGTTAGGTTGGCATCGAAAAAAACGCTCTCGGGTGCTTTAGAGTGCCGAGTTTATCACTGTGCATGAAGAAATGACCACCTCCAACGTTTGGTTTATGTTTTATAAGCATTTTTAATTTTATTGCTTAAATCGCATTTTCTCGGCGAGCTGAGCGCTTTTTCTGAATTGTGCCGCTCCCGTCACTCTGGTTAGGTTGGCATCGAAAAAAACGCTCTTGGGTGCTTTAGAGTGCCGAGTTTATCACTGCGCATGAAGAAATGACCACCTCCAACGTTTGGTTTATGTTTTATAAGCATTTTTAATTTTATTGCTTAAATCGCATTTTCTCGGCGAGCTGAGCACTTTTTCTGAATTGTGCCGCTCCCGTCACTCTGGTTAGGTTGGCATCGAAAAAAACGCTCTCGGGTGCTTTAGAGTGCCGAGTTTATCACTGCGCATGAAGAAATGACCAACTCCAACGTTTGGTTTATGTTTTATAAGCATTTTTAATTTTATTGCTTAAATCGCATTTTCTCGGCGAGCTGAGCACTTTTTCTGAAATGTGCCGCTCCCGTCACTCTGGTTAGGTTGGCATCGAAAAAAACGCTCTCGGGTGCTTTAGAGTGCCGAGTTTATCACTGCGCATGAAGAAATGACCACCTCCAACGTTTGGTTTATGTTTTATAAGCATTTTTAATTTTATTGCTTAAATCGCATTTTCTCGGCGAGCTGAGCACTTTTTCTGAATTGTGCCGCTCCCGTCACTCTGGTTAGGTTGGCATCGAATAAAACGCTCTCGGGTGCTTTAGAGTGCCGAGTTTATCACTGCGCATGAAGAAATGACCACCTCCAACGTTTGGTTTAGGTTTTATAAGCATTTTTAATTTTATTGCTTAAATCGCATTTTCTCGGCGAGCTGAGCACTTTTTCTGAATTGTGCCGCTCCCGTCACTCTGGTTAGGTTGGCATCCAAAAAAACGCTCTCGGGTGCTTTAGAGTGCCGAGTTTATCACTGCGCATGAAGAAATGACCACCTCCAACGTTTGGTTTAGGTTTTATAAGCATTTTTAATTTTATTGCTTAAATCGCATTTTCTCGGCGAGCTGAGCACTTTTTCTGAATTGTGCCGCTCCCGTCACTCTGGTTAGGTTGGCATCGAAAAAAACGCTCTCGGGTGCTTTAGAGTGCCGAGTTTATCACTGTGCATGAAGAAATGACCACCTCCAACGTTTGGTTTATGTTTTATAAGCATTTTTAATTTTATTGCTTAAATCACATTTTCTCGGCGAGCTGAGCACTTTTTCTGAATTGTGCCGCTCCCGTCACTCTGGTTAGGTTGGCATGGAAAAAAACGCTCTCGGGTGCTTTAGAGTGCCGAGTTTATCACTGCGCATGAAGAAATGACCACCTCCAACGTTTGGTTTATGTTTTATAAGCATTTTTAATTTTATTGCTTAAATCGCATTTTCTCGGCGAGCTGAGCACTTTTTCTGAATTGTGCCGCTCCCGTCACTCTGGTTAGGTTGGCATGGAAAAAAACGCTCTCGGGTGCTTTAGAGTGCCGAGTTTATCACTGTGCATGAAGAAATGACCACCTCCAACGTTTGGTTTATGTTTTATAAGCATTTTTAATTTTATTGCTTAAATCGCATTTTCTCGGCGAGCTGAGCACTTCTTCTGAATTGTGCCGCTCCCGTCACTCTGGTTAGGTTGGCATCGAAAAAAACGCTCTCGGGTGCTTTAGAGTGCCGAGTTTATCACTGCGCATGAAGAAATGACCACCTCCAACGTTTGGTTTATGTTTTATAAGCATTTTTAATTTTATTGCTTAAATCGCATTTTCTCGGCGAGCTGAGCACTTTTTCTGAATTGTGCCGCTCCCGTCACTCTGGTTAGGTTGGCATGGAAAAAAACGCTCTCGGGTGCTTTAGAGTGCCGAGTTTATTACTGCGTAATAAGAAATGACCATCTACAACGTTTGGTTTATATTTTATAAGCATTTTTAATTTTATTGCTTAAATCGCATTTTCTCGGCGAGCTGAGCACTTTTTCAGAATTGTGCCGCTCCCGTCACTCTGTTTAGGTTGGCATGGAAAAAAACGCTCTCGGGTGCTTTAGAGTGCCGAGTTTATCACTGCGCATGAAGAAAAGACCACCTCCAACGTTTGGTTTATGTTTTATAAGCATTTTTAATTTTATTGCTTAAATCGCATTTTCTCGGCGAGCTGAGCGCTTTTTCTGTATTGTGCCGCTCCCGTCACTCTGGTTAGGTTGGCATCGAAAAAACGCTCTCGGGTGCTTTAGAGTGCCGAGTTTATTACTGCGTAATAAGAAATGACCATTTACAACGTTTGGTTTATGTTTTATAAGCATTTTTAATTTTATTGCTTAAATCGCATTTTCTCGGCGAGCTGAGCACTTTTTCTGAATTGTGCCGCTCCCGTCACTCTGGTTAGGTTGGCATCGAAAAAAACGCTCTCGGGTGCTTTAGAGTGCCGAGTTTATCACTGTGCATGAAGAAATGACCACCTCCAACGTTTGGTTTATGTTTTATAAGCATTTTTAATTTTATTGCTTAAATCGCATTTTCTCGGCGAGCTGAGCGCTTTTTCTGAATTGTGCCGCTCCCGTCACTCTGGTTAGGTTGGCATCGAAAAAAACGCTCTCGGGTGCTTTAGAGTGCCGAGTTTATCACTGCGCATGAAGAAATGACCACCTCCAACGTTTGGTTTATGTTTTATAAGCATTTTTAATTTTATTGCTTAAATCGCATTTTCTCGGCGAGCTGAGCACTTTTTCTGAATTGTGCCGCTCCCGTCACTCTGGTTAGGTTGGCATCAAATAAAACGCTCTCGGGTGCTTTAGAGTGCCGAGTTTATCACTGCGCATGAAGAAATGACCACCTCCAACGTTTGGTTTATGTTTTATAAGCATTTTTAATTTTATTGCTTAAATCGCATTTTCTCGGCGAGCTGAGCACTTTTTCTGAATTGTGCCGCTCCCGTCACTCTGGTTAGGTTGGCATGGAAAAAAACGCTCTCGGGTGCTTTAGAGTGCCGAGTTTATCACTGCGCATGAAGAAATGACCACCTCCAACGTTTGGTTTATGTTTTATAAGCATTTTTAATTTTATTGCTTAAATCGCATTTTCTCGGCGAGCTGAGCACTTTTTCTGAATTGTGCCGCTCCCGTCACTCTGGTTAGGTTGGCATGGAAAAAAACGCTCTCGGGTGCTTTAGAGTGCCGAGTTTATCACTGCGCATGAAGAAATGACCACCTCCAACGTTTGGTTTATGTTTTATAAGCATTTTTAATTTTATTGCTTAAATCGCATTTTCTCGGCGAGCTGAGCACTTTTTCTGAATTGTGCCGCTCCCGTCACTCTGGTTAGGTTGGCATCGAATAAAACGCTCTCGGGTGCTTTAGAGTCCCGAGTTTATCACTGCGCATGAAGAAATGACCACCTCCAACGTTTGGTTTATGTTTTATAAGCATTTTTAATTTTATTGCTTAAATCGCATTTTCTCGGCGAGCTGAGCACTTTTTCTGAATTGTGCCGCTCCCGTCACTCTGGTTAGGTTGGCATCGAAAAAAACGCTCTCGGGTGCTTTAGAGTGCCGAGTTTATCACTGCGCATGAAGAAATGACCACCTCCAACGTTTGGTTTATGTTTTATAAGCATTTTTAATTTTATTGCTTAAATCGCATTTTCTCGGCGAGCTGAGCACTTTTTCTGAATTGTGTCGCTCCCGTCACTCTGGTTAGGTTGGCATCGAAAAAAACGCTCTCGGGTGCTTTAGAGTGCCGAGTTTATCACTGTGCATGAAGAAATGACCACCTCCAACGTTTGGTTTATGTTTTATAAGCATTTTTAATTTTATTGCTTAAATCGCATTTTCTCGGCGAGCTGAGCGCTTTTTCTGAATTGTGCCGCTCCCGTCACTCTGGTTAGGTTGGCATGGAAAAAAACGCTCTCGGGTGCTTTAGAGTGCCGAGTTTATCACTGCGCATGAAGAAATGACCACCTCCAACGTTTGGTTTATGTTTTATAAGCATTTTTAATTTTATTGCTTAAATCGCATTTTCTCGGCGAGCTGAGCGCTTTTTCTGAATTGTGCCGCTCCCGTCACTCTGGTTAGGTTGGCATCGAAAAAAACGCTCTCGGGTGCTTTAGAGTGCCGAGTTTATCACTGCGCATGAAGAAATGACCACCTCCAACGTTTGGTTTATGTTTTATAAGCATTTTTAATTTTATTGCTTAAATCGCATTTACTCGGCGAGCTGAGCACTTTTTCTGAATTGTGCCGCTCCCGTCACTCTGGTTAGGTTGGCATCGAAAAAAACGCTCTCGGGTGCTTTAGAGTGCCGAGTTTATCACTGCGCATGAAGAAATGACCACCTCCAACGTTTGGTTTATGTTTTATAAGCATTTTTAATTTTATTGCTTAAATCGCATTTTCTCGGCGAGCTGAGCACTTTTTCTGAATTGTGCCGCTCCCGTCACTCTGGTTAGGTTGGCATGGAAAAAAACGCTCTCGGGTGCTTTAGAGTGCCGAGTTTATTACTGCGTAATAAGAAATGACCATCTACAACGTTTGGTTTATGTTTTATAAGCATTTTTAATTTTATTGCTTAAATCGCATTTTCTCGGCGAGCTGAGCACTTTTTCTGAATTGTGCCGCTCCCGTCACTCTGGTTAGGTTGGCATGGAAAAAAACGCTCTCGGGTGCTTTAGAGTGCCGAGTTTATCACTGCGCATGAAGAAATGACCACCTCCAACGTTTGGTTTATGTTTTATAAGCATTTTTAATTTTATTGCTTAAATCGCATTTTCTCGGCGAGCTGAGCACTTTTTCTGAATTGTGCCGCTCCCGTCACTCTGGTTAGGTTGGCATGGAAAAAAACGCTCTCGGGTGCTTTAGAGTGCCGAGTTTATCACTGCGCATGAAGAAATGACCACCTCCAACGTTTGGTTTATGTTTTATAAGCATTTTTAATTTTATTGCTTAAATCGCATTTTCTCGGCGAGCTGAGCACTTTTTCTGAATTGTGCCGCTCCCGTCACTCTGGTTAGGTTGGCATGGAAAAAAACGCTCTCGGGTGCTTTAGAGTGCCGAGTTTATTACTGCGTAATAAGAAATGACCATCTACAACGTTTGGTTTATGTTTTATAAGCATTTTTAATTTTATTGCTTAAATCGCATTTTCTCGGCGAGCTGAGCACTTTTTCTGAATTGTGCCGCTCCCGTCACTCTGGTTAGGTTGGCATCGAAAAAAACGCTCTCGGGTGCTTTAGAGTGCCGAGTTTATCACTGCGCATGAAGAAATGACCACCTCCAACGTTTGGTTTATGTTTTATAAGCATTTTTAATTTTATTGCTTAAATCGCATTTTCTCGGCGAGCTGAGCACTTTTTCTGAATTGTGCCGCTCCCGTCACTCTGGTTAGGTTGGCATGGAAAAAAACGCTCTCGGGTGCTTTAGAGTGCCGAGTTTATTACTGCGTAATAAGAAATGACCATCTACAACGTTTGGTTTATGTTTTATAAGCATTTTTAATTTTATTGCTTAAATCGCATTTTCTCGGCGAGCTGAGCACTTTTTCTGAATTGTGCCGCTCCCGTCACTCTGTTTAGGTTGGCATGGAAAAAAACGCTCTCGGGTGCTTTAGAGTGCCGAGTTTATCACTGCACATGAAGAAAAGACCACCTCCAACGTTTGGTTTATGTTTTATAAGCATTTTTAATTTTATTGCTTAAATCGCATTTTCTCGGCGAGCTGAGCGCTTTTTCTGAATTGTGCCGCTCCCGTCACTCTGGTTAGGTTGGCATCGAAAAAAACGCTCTCGGGTGCTTTAGAGTGCCGAGTTTATTACTGCGTAATAAGAAATGACCATTTACAACGTTTGGTTTATGTTTTATAAGCATTTTTAATTTTATTGCTTAAATCGCATTTTCTCGGCGAGCTGAGCACTTTTTCTGAATTGTGCCGCTCCCGTCACTCTGGTTAGGTTGGCATCGAAAAAAACGCTCTCGGGTGCTTTAGAGTGCCGAGTTTATCACTGCGCATGAAGAAATGACCACCTCCAACGTTTGGTTTATGTTTTATAAGCATTTTTAATTTTATTGCTTAAATCGCATTTTCTCGGCGAGCTGAGCACTTTTTCTGAATTGTGCCGCTCCCGTCACTCTGGTTAGGTTGGCATCGAAAAAAACGCTCTCGGGTGCTTTAGAGTGCCGAGTTTATCACTGCGCATGAAGAAATGACCACCTCCAACGTTTGGTTTATGTTTTATAAGCATTTTTAATTTTATTGCTTAAATCGCATTTTCTCGGCGAGCTGAGCACTTTTTCTGAATTGTGCCGCTCCCGTCACTCTGGTTAGGTTGGCATCGAAAAAAACGCTCTAGGGTGCTTTAGAGTGCCGAGTTTATCACTGCGCATGAAGAAATGACCACCTCCAACGTTTGGTTTATGTTTTATAAGCATTTTTAATTTTATTGCTTAAATCGCATTTTCTCGGCGAGCTGAGCACTTTTTCTGAATTGTGCCGCTCCCGTCACTCTGGTTAGGTTGGCATGGAAAAAAACGCTCTCGGGTGCTTTAGAGTGCCGAGTTTATTACTGCGTAATAAGAAATGACCATCTACAACGTTTGGTTTATGTTTTATAAGCATTTTTAATTTTATTGCTTAAATCGCATTTTCTCGGCGAGCTGAGCACTTTTTCTGAATTGTGCCGCTCCCGTCACTCTGTTTAGGTTGGCATGGAAAAAAACGCTCTCGGGTGCTTTAGAGTGCCGAGTTTATCACTGCACATGAAGAAAAGACCACCTCCAACGTTTGGTTTATGTTTTATAAGCATTTTTAATTTTATTGCTTAAATCGCATTTTCTCGGTGAGCTGAGCGCTTTTTCTGAATTGTGCCGCTCCCGTCACTCTGGTTAGGTTGGCATCGAAAAAAACGCTCTCGGGTGCTTTAGAGTGCCGAGTTTATTACTGCGTAATAAGAAATGACCATTTACAACGTTTGGTTTATGTTTTATACGCATTTTTAATTTTAATGCTTAAATCGCATTTTCTCGGCGAGCTGAGCACTTTTTCTGAATTGTGCCGCTCCCGTCACTCTGGTTAGGTTGGCATCGAAAAAAACGCTCTCGGGTGCTTTAGAGTGCCGAGTTTATCACTGTGCATGAAGAAATGACCACCTCCAACGTTTGGTTTATGTTTTATAAGCATTTTTAATTTTATTGCTTAAATCGCATTTTCTCGGCGAGCTGAGCGCTTTTTCTGAATTGTGCCGCTCCCGTCACTCTGGTTAGGTTGGCATCGATAAAAACGCTCTCGGGTGCTTTAGAGTGCCGAGTTTATTACTGCGTAATAAGAAATGACCATCTACAACGTTTGGTTTATGTTTTATAAGCATTTTTAATTTTATTGCTTAAATCGCATTTTCTCGGCGAGCTGAGCACTTTTTCTGAATTGTGCCGCTCCCGTCACTCTGGTTAGGTTGGCATCGAAAAAAACGCTCTCGGGTGCTTTAGAGTGCCGAGTTTATCACTGTGCATGAAGAAATGACCACCTCCAACGTTTGGTTTATGTTTTATAAGCATTTTTAATTTTATTGCTTAAATCGCATTTTCTCGGCGAGCTGAGCGCTTTTTCTGAATTGTGCCGCTCCCGTCACTCTGGTTAGGTTGGCATCGAAAAAAACGCTCTTGGGTGCTTTAGAGTGCCGAGTTTATCACTGCGCATGAAGAAATGACCACCTCCAACGTTTGGTTTATGTTTTATAAGCATTTTTAATTTTATTGCTTAAATCGCATTTTCTCGGCGAGCTGAGCACTTTTTCTGAATTGTGCCGCTCCCGTCACTCTGGTTAGGTTGGCATCGAAAAAAACGCTCTCGGGTGCTTTAGAGTGCCGAGTTTATCACTGCGCATGAAGAAATGACCAACTCCAACGTTTGGTTTATGTTTTATAAGCATTTTTAATTTTATTGCTTAAATCGCATTTTCTCGGCGAGCTGAGCACTTTTTCTGAATTGTGCCGCTCCCGTCACTCTGGTTAGGTTGGCATCGAAAAAAACGCTCTCGGGTGCTTTAGAGTGCCGAGTTTATCACTGCGCATGAAGAAATGACCACCTCCAACGTTTGGTTTATGTTTTATAAGCATTTTTAATTTTATTGCTTAAATCGCATTTTCTCGGCGAGCTGAGCACTTTTTCTGAATTGTGCCGCTCCCGTCACTCTGGTTAGGTTGGCATCGAATAAAACGCTCTCGGGTGCTTTAGAGTGCCGAGTTTATCACTGCGCATGAAGAAATGACCACCTCCAACGTTTGGTTTATGTTTTATAAGCATTTTTAATTTTATTGCTTAAATCGCATTTTCTCGGCGAGCTGAGCACTTTTTCTGAATTGTGCCGCTCCCGTCACTCTGGTTAGGTTGGCATGGAAAAAAACGCTCTCGGGTGCTTTAGAGTGCCGAGTTTATCACTGCGCATGAAGAAATGACCACCTCCAACGTTTGGTTTATGTTTTATAAGCATTTTTAATTTTATTGCTTAAATCGCATTTTCTCGGCGAGCTGAGCACTTTTTCTGAATTGTGCCGCTCCCGTCACTCTGGTTAGGTTGGCATCGAAAAAAACACTCTCGGGTGCTTTAGAGTGCCGAGTTTATCACTGCGCATGAAGAAATGACCACCTCCAACGTTTGGTTTATGTTTTATAAGCATTTTTAATTTTATTGCTTAAATCGCATTTTCTCGGCGAGCTGAGCACTTTTTCTGAATTGTGCCGCTCCCGTCACTCTGGTTAGGTTGGCATCGAAAAAAACGCTCTCGGGTGCTTTAGAGTGCCGAGTTTATCACTGCGCATGAAGAAATGACCACCTCCAACGTTTGGTTTATGTTTTATAAGCATTTTTAATTTTATTGCTTAAATCGCATTTTCTCGGCGAGCTGAGCGCTTTTTCTGAATTGTGCCGCTCCCGTCACTCTGGTTAGGTTGGCATCGAAAAAAACGCTCTCGGGTGCTTTAGAGTGCCGAGTTTATCACTGCGCATGAAGAAATGACCACCTCCAACGTTTGGTTTATGTTTTATAAGCATTTTTAATTTTATTGCTTAAATCGCATTTTCTCGGCGAGCTGAGCGCTTTTTCTGAATTGTGCCGCTCCCGTCACTCTGGTTAGGTTGGCATCGAAAAAAACGCTCTCGGGTGCTTTAGAGTGCCGAGTTTATCACTGCGCATGAAGAAATGACCACCTCCAACGTTTGGTTTATGTTTTATAAGCATTTTTAATTTTATTGCTTAAATCGCATTTTCTCGGCGAGCTGAGCACTTTTTCTGAATTGTGCCGCTCCCGTCACTCTGGTTAGGTTGGCATCGAATAAAACGCTCTCGGGTGCTTTAGAGTCCCGAGTTTATCACTGCGCATGAAGAAATGACCACCTCCAACGTTTGGTTTATGTTTTATAAGCATTTTTAATTTTATTGCTTAAATCGCATTTTCTCGGCGAGCTGAGCACTTTTTCTGAATTGTGCCGCTCCCGTCACTCTGGTTAGGTTGGCATCGAAAAAAACGCTCTCGGGTGCTTTAGAGTGCCGAGTTTATCACTGCGCATGAAGAAATGACCACCTCCAACGTTTGGTTTATGTTTTATAAGCATTTTTAATTTTATTGCTTAAATCGCATTTTCTCGGCGAGCTGAGCACTTTTTCTGAATTGTGCCGCTCCCGTCACTCTGGTTAGGTTGGCATCGAAAAAAACGCTCTCGGGTGCTTTAGAGTGCCGAGTTAATCACTGTGCATGAAGAAATGACCACCTCCAACGTTTGGTTTATGTTTTATAAGCATTTTTAATTTTATTGCTTAAATCGCATTTTCTCGGCGAGCTGAGCGCTTTTTCTGAATTGTGCCGCTCCCGTCACTCTGGTTAGGTTGGCATGGAAAAAAACGCTCTCGGGTGCTTTAGAGTGCCGAGTTTATCACTGCGCATGAAGAAATGACCACCTCCAACGTTTGGTTTATGTTTTATAAGCATTTTTAATTTTATTGCTTAAATCGCATTTTCTCGGCGAGCTGAGCGCTTTTTCTGAATTGTGCCGCTCCCGTCACTCTGGTTAGGTTGGCATCGAAAAAAACGCTCTCGGGTGCTTTAGAGTGCCGAGTTTATCACTGCGCATGAAGAAATGACCACCTCCAACGTTTGGTTTATGTTTTATAAGCATTTTTAATTTTATTGCTTAAATCGCATTTACTCGGCGAGCTGAGCACTTTTTCTGAATTGTGCCGCTCCCGTCACTCTGGTTAGGTTGGCATCGAAAAAAACGCTCTCGGGTGCTTTAGAGTGCCGAGTTTATCACTGCGCATGAAGAAATGACCACCTCCAACGTTTGGTTTATGTTTTATAAGCATTTTTAATTTTATTGCTTAAATCGCATTTTCTCGGCGAGCTGAGCACTTTTTCTGAATTGTGCCGCTCCCGTCACTCTGGTTAGGTTGGCATGGAAAAAAACGCTCTCGGGTGCTTTAGAGTGCCGAGTTTATCACTGCGCATGAAGAAATGACCACCTCCAACGTTTGGTTTATGTTTTATAAGCATTTTTAATTTTATTGCTTAAATCGCATTTTCTCGGCGAGCTGAGCGCTTTTTCTGAATTGTGCCGCTCCCGTCACTCTGGTTAGGTTGGCATCGAATAAAACGCTCTCGGGTGCTTTAGAGTGCCGAGTTTATCACTGCGCATGAAGAAATGACCACCTCCAACGTTTGGTTTATGTTTTATAAGCATTTTTAATTTTATTGCTTAAATCGCATTTTCTCGGCGAGCTGAGCACTTTTTCTGAATTGTGCCGCTCCCGTCACTCTGGTTAGGTTGGCATGGAAAAAAACGCTCTCGGGTGCTTTAGAGTGCCGAGTTTATTACTGCGTAATAAGAAATGACCATCTACAACGTTTGGTTTATGTTTTATAAGCATTTTTAATTTTATTGCTTAAATCGCATTTTCTCGGCGAGCTGAGCACTTTTTCTGAATTGTGCCGCTCCCGTCACTCTGGTTAGGTTGGCATCGAAAAAAACGCTCTCGGGTGCTTTAGAGTGCCGAGTTTATCACTGCGCATGAAGAAATGACCACCTCCAACGTTTGGTTTATGTTTTATAAGCATTTTTAATTTTATTGCTTAAATCGCATTTTCTCGGCGAGCTGAGCACTTTTTCTGAATTGTGCCGCTCCCGTCACTCTGGTTAGGTTGGCATGGAAAAAAACGCTCTCGGGTGCTTTAGAGTGCCGAGTTTATTACTGCGTAATAAGAAATGACCATCTACAACGTTTGGTTTATGTTTTATAAGCATTTTTAATTTTATTGCTTAAATCGCATTTTCTCGGCGAGCTGAGCACTTTTTCTGAATTGTGCCGCTCCCGTCACTCTGTTTAGGTTGGCATGGAAAAAAACGCTCTCGGGTGCTTTAGAGTGCCGAGTTTATCACTGCACATGAAGAAAAGACCACCTCCAACGTTTGGTTTATGTTTTATAAGCATTTTTAATTTTATTGCTTAAATCGCATTTTCTCGGCGAGCTGAGCGCTTTTTCTGAATTGTGCCGCTCCCGTCACTCTGGTTAGGTTGGCATCGAAAAAAACGCTCTCGGGTGCTTTAGAGTGCCGAGTTTATTACTGCGTAATAAGAAATGACCATTTACAACGTTTGGTTTATGTTTTATAAGCATTTTTAATTTTATTGCTTAAATCGCATTTTCTCGGCGAGCTGAGCACTTTTTCTGAATTGTGCCGCTCCCGTCACTCTGGTTAGGTTGGCATCGAAAAAAACGCTCTCGGGTGCTTTAGAGTGCCGAGTTTATCACTGCACATGAAGAAATGACCACCTCCAACGTTTGGTTTATGTTTTATAAGCATTTTTAATTTTATTGCTTAAATCGCATTTTCTCGGCGAGCTGAGCGCTTTTTCTGAATTGTGCCGCTCCCGTCACTCTGGTTAGGTTGGCATCGAAAAAAACGCTCTCGGGTGCTTTAGAGTGCCGAGTTTATCACTGCGCATGAAGAAATGACCACCTCCAACGTTTGGTTTATGTTTTATAAGCATTTTTAATTTTATTGCTTAAATCGCATTTTCTCGGCGAGCTGAGCACTTTTTCTGAATTGTGCCGCTCCCGTCACTCTGGTTAGGTTGGCATCGAAAAAAACGCTCTTGGGTGCTTTAGAGTGCCGAGTTTATCACTGCGCATGAAGAAATGACCACCTCCAACGTTTGGTTTATGTTTTATAAGCATTTTTAATTTTATTGCTTAAATCGCATTTTCTCGGCGAGCTGAGCACTTTTTCTGAATTGTGCCGCTCCCGTCACTCTGGTTAGGTTGGCATCGAAAAAAACGCTCTCGGGTGCTTTAGAGTGCCGAGTTTATCACTGCGCATGAAGAAATGACCAACTCCAACGTTTGGTTTATGTTTTATAAGCATTTTTAATTTTATTGCTTAAATCGCATTTTCTCGGCGAGCTGAGCACTTTTTCTGAATTGTGCCGCTCCCGTCACTCTGGTTAGGTTGGCATCGAAAAAAACGCTCTCGGGTGCTTTAGAGTGCCGAGTTTATCACTGCGCATGAAGAAATGACCACCTCCAACGTTTGGTTTATGTTTTATAAGCATTTTTAATTTTATTGCTTAAATCGCATTTTCTCGGCGAGCTGAGCACTTTTTCTGAATTGTGCCGCTCCCGTCACTCTGGTTAGGTTGGCATCGAATAAAACGCTCTCGGGTGCTTTAGAGTGCCGAGTTTATCACTGCGCATGAAGAAATGACCACCTCCAACGTTTGGTTTATGTTTTATAAGCATTTTTAATTTTATTGCTTAAATCGCATTTTCTCGGCGAGCTGAGCACTTTTTCTGAATTGTGCCGCTCCCGTCACTCTGGTTAGGTTGGCATGGAAAAAAACGCTCTCGGGTGCTTTAGAGTGCCGAGTTTATCACTGCGCATGAAGAAATGACCACCTCCAACGTTTGGTTTATGTTTTATAAGCATTTTTAATTTTATTGCTTAAATCGCATTTTCTCGGCGAGCTGAGCACTTTTTCTGAATTGTGCCGCTCCCGTCACTCTGGTTAGGTTGGCATCGAAAAAAACACTCTCGGGTGCTTTAGAGTGCCGAGTTTATCACTGCGCATGAAGAAATGACCACCTCCAACGTTTGGTTTATGTTTTATAAGCATTTTTAATTTTATTGCTTAAATCGCATTTTCTCGGCGAGCTGAGCACTTTTTCTGAATTGTGCCGCTCCCGTCACTCTGGTTAGGTTGGCATCGAAAAAAACGCTCTCGGGTGCTTTAGAGTGCCGAGTTTATCACTGCGCATGAAGAAATGACCACCTCCAACGTTTGGTTTATGTTTTATAAGCATTTTTAATTTTATTGCTTAAATCGCATTTTCTCGGCGAGCTGAGCGCTTTTTCTGAATTGTGCCGCTCCCGTCACTCTGGTTAGGTTGGCATCGAAAAAAACGCTCTCGGGTGCTTTAGAGTGCCGAGTTTATCACTGCGCATGAAGAAATGACCACCTCCAACGTTTGGTTTATGTTTTATAAGCATTTTTAATTTTATTGCTTAAATCGCATTTTCTCGGCGAGCTGAGCGCTTTTTCTGAATTGTGCCGCTCCCGTCACTCTGGTTAGGTTGGCATCGAAAAAAACGCTCTCGGGTGCTTTAGAGTGCCGAGTTTATCACTGCGCATGAAGAAATGACCACCTCCAACGTTTGGTTTATGTTTTATAAGCATTTTTAATTTTATTGCTTAAATCGCATTTTCTCGGCGAGCTGAGCACTTTTTCTGAATTGTGCCGCTCCCGTCACTCTGGTTAGGTTGGCATCGAATAAAACGCTCTCGGGTGCTTTAGAGTCCCGAGTTTATCACTGCGCATGAAGAAATGACCACCTCCAACGTTTGGTTTATGTTTTATAAGCATTTTTAATTTTATTGCTTAAATCGCATTTTCTCGGCGAGCTGAGCACTTTTTCTGAATTGTGCCGCTCCCGTCACTCTGGTTAGGTTGGCATCGAAAAAAACGCTCTCGGGTGCTTTAGAGTGCCGAGTTTATCACTGCGCATGAAGAAATGACCACCTCCAACGTTTGGTTTATGTTTTATAAGCATTTTTAATTTTATTGCTTAAATCGCATTTTCTCGGCGAGCTGAGCACTTTTTCTGAATTGTGCCGCTCCCGTCACTCTGGTTAGGTTGGCATCGAAAAAAACGCTCTCGGGTGCTTTAGAGTGCCGAGTTAATCACTGTGCATGAAGAAATGACCACCTCCAACGTTTGGTTTATGTTTTATAAGCATTTTTAATTTTATTGCTTAAATCGCATTTTCTCGGCGAGCTGAGCGCTTTTTCTGAATTGTGCCGCTCCCGTCACTCTGGTTAGGTTGGCATGGAAAAAAAACGCTCTCGGGTGCTTTAGAGTGCCGAGTTTATCACTGCGCATGAAGAAATGACCACCTCCAACGTTTGGTTTATGTTTTATAAGCATTTTTAATTTTATTGCTTAAATCGCATTTTCTCGGCGAGCTGAGCGCTTTTTCTGAATTGTGCCGCTCCCGTCACTCTGGTTAGGTTGGCATCGAAAAAAACGCTCTCGGGTGCTTTAGAGTGCCGAGTTTATCACTGCGCATGAAGAAATGACCACCTCCAACGTTTGGTTTATGTTTTATAAGCATTTTTAATTTTATTGCTTAAATCGCATTTACTCGGCGAGCTGAGCACTTTTTCTGAATTGTGCCGCTCCCGTCACTCTGGTTAGGTTGGCATCGAAAAAAACGCTCTCGGGTGCTTTAGAGTGCCGAGTTTATCACTGCGCATGAAGAAATGACCACCTCCAACGTTTGGTTTATGTTTTATAAGCATTTTTAATTTTATTGCTTAAATCGCATTTTCTCGGCGAGCTGAGCACTTTTTCTGAATTGTGCCGCTCCCGTCACTCTGGTTAGGTTGGCATGGAAAAAAACGCTCTCGGGTGCTTTAGAGTGCCGAGTTTATCACTGCGCATGAAGAAATGACCACCTCCAACGTTTGGTTTATGTTTTATAAGCATTTTTAATTTTATTGCTTAAATCGCATTTTCTCGGCGAGCTGAGCGCCTTTTCTGAATTGTGCCGCTCCCGTCACTCTGGTTAGGTTGGCATCGAATAAAACGCTCTCGGGTGCTTTAGAGTGCCGAGTTTATCACTGCGCATGAAGAAATGACCACCTCCAACGTTTGGTTTATGTTTTATAAGCATTTTTAATTTTATTGCTTAAATCGCATTTTCTCGGCGAGCTGAGCACTTTTTCTGAATTGTGCCGCTCCCGTCACTCTGGTTAGGTTGGCATGGAAAAAAACGCTCTCGGGTGCTTTAGAGTGCCGAGTTTATTACTGCGTAATAAGAAATGACCATCTACAACGTTTGGTTTATGTTTTATAAGCATTTTTAATTTTATTGCTTAAATCGCATTTTCTCGGCGAGCTGAGCACTTTTTCTGAATTGTGCCGCTCCCGTCACTCTGGTTAGGTTGGCATCGAAAAAAACGCTCTCGGGTGCTTTAGAGTGCCGAGTTTATCACTGCGCATGAAGAAATGACCACCTCCAACGTTTGGTTTATGTTTTATAAGCATTTTTAATTTTATTGCTTAAATCGCATTTTCTCGGCGAGCTGAGCACTTTTTCTGAATTGTGCCGCTCCCGTCACTCTGGTTAGGTTGGCATGGAAAAAAACGCTCTCGGGTGCTTTAGAGTGCCGAGTTTATTACTGCGTAATAAGAAATGACCATCTACAACGTTTGGTTTATGTTTTATAAGCATTTTTAATTTTATTGCTTAAATCGCATTTTCTCGGCGAGCTGAGCACTTTTTCTGAATTGTGCCGCTCCCGTCACTCTGTTTAGGTTGGCATGGAAAAAAACGCTCTCGGGTGCTTTAGAGTGCCGAGTTTATCACTGCACATGAAGAAAAGACCACCTCCAACGTTTGGTTTATGTTTTATAAGCATTTTTAATTTTATTGCTTAAATCGCATTTTCTCGGCGAGCTGAGCGCTTTTTCTGAATTGTGCCGCTCCCGTCACTCTGGTTAGGTTGGCATCGAAAAAAACGCTCTCGGGTGCTTTAGAGTGCCGAGTTTATTACTGCGTAATAAGAAATGACCATTTACAACGTTTGGTTTATGTTTTATAAGCATTTTTAATTTTATTGCTTAAATCGCATTTTCTCGGCGAGCTGAGCACTTTTTCTGAATTGTGCCGCTCCCGTCACTCTGGTTAGGTTGGCATCGAAAAAAACGCTCTCGGGTGCTTTAGAGTGCCGAGTTTATCACTGCGCATGAAGAAATGACCACCTCCAACGTTTGGTTTATGTTTTATAAGCATTTTTAATTTTATTGCTTAAATCGCATTTTCTCGGCGAGCTGAGCACTTTTTCTGAATTGTGCCGCTCCCGTCACTCTGGTTAGGTTGGCATCGAAAAAAACGCTCTCGGGTGCTTTAGAGTGCCGAGTTTATCACTGCGCATGAAGAAATGACCACCTCCAACGTTTGGTTTATGTTTTATAAGCATTTTTAATTTTATTGCTTAAATCGCATTTTCTCGGCGAGCTGAGCGCTTTTTCTGAATTGTGCCGCTCCCGTCACTCTGGTTAGGTTGGCATCGAAAAAAACGCTCTCGGGTGCTTTAGAGTGCCGAGTTTATCACTGCGCATGAAGAAATGACCACCTCCAACGTTTGGTTTATGTTTTATAAGCATTTTTAATTTTATTGCTTAAATCGCATTTTCTCGGCGAGCTGAGCACTTTTTCTGAATTGTGCCGCTCCCGTCACTCTGGTTAGGTTGGCATGGAAAAAAACGCTCTCGGGTGCTTTAGAGTGCCGAGTTTATCACTGTGCATGAAGAAATGACCACCTCCAACGTTTGGTTTATGTTTTATAAGCATTTTTAATTTTATTGCTTAAATCGCATTTTCTCGGCGAGCTGAGCACTTTTTCTGAATTGTGCCGCTCCCGTCACTCTGGTTAGGTTGGCATCGAAAAAAACGCTCTCGGGTGCTTTAGAGTGCCGAGTTTATCACTGTGCATGAAGAAATGACCACCTCCAACGTTTGGTTTATGTTTTATAAGCATTTTTAATTTTATTGCTTAAATCGCATTTTCTCGGCGAGCTGAGCGCTTTTTCTGAATTGTGCCGCTCCCGTCACTCTGGTTAGGTTGGCATCGAATAAAACGCTCTCGGGTGCTTTAGAGTGCCGAGTTTATCACTGCGCATGAAGAAATGACCACCTCCAACGTTTGGTTTATGTTTTATAAGCATTTTTAATTTTATTGCTTAAATCGCATTTTCTCGGCGAGCTGAGCACTTTTTCTGAATTGTGCCGCTCCCGTCACTCTGGTTAGGTTGGCATCGAAAAAAACGCTCTCGGGTGCTTTAGAGTGCCGAGTTTATCACTGCGCATGAAGAAATGACCAACTCCAACGTTTGGTTTATGTTTTATAAGCATTTTTAATTTTATTGCTTAAATCGCATTTTCTCGCGAGCTGAGCACTTTTTCTGAATTGTGCCGCTCCCGTCACTCTGGTTAGGTTGGCATCGAAAAAAACGCTCTCGGGTGCTTTAGAGTGCCGAGTTTATCACTGCGCATGAAGAAATGACCACCTCCAACGTTTGGTTTATGTTTTATAAGCATTTTTAATTTTATTGCTTAAATCGCATTTTCTCGGCGAGCTGAGCACTTTTTCTGAATTGTGCCGCTCCCGTCACTCTGGTTAGGTTGGCATCGAATAAAACGCTCTCGGGTGCTTTAGAGTGCCGAGTTTATCACTGCGCATGAAGAAATGACCACCTCCAACGTTTGGTTTATGTTTTATAAGCATTTTTAATTTTATTGCTTAAATCGCATTTTCTCGGCGAGCTGAGCACTTTTCTGAATTGTGCCGCTCCCGTCACTCTGGTTAGGTTGGCATCCAAAAAAAACGCTCTCGGGTGCTTTAGAGTGCCGAGTTTATCACTGCGCATGAAGAAATGACCACCTCCAACGTTTGGTTTAGGTTTTATAAGCATTTTTAATTTTATTGCTTAAATCGCATTTTCTCGGCGAGCTGAGCACTTTTTCTGAATTGTGCCGCTCCCGTCACTCTGGTTAGGTTGGCATCGAAAAAAACGCTCTCGGGTGCTTTAGAGTGCCGAGTTTATCACTGCGCATGAAGAAATGACCACCTCCAACGTTGGTTTATGTTTTATAAGCATTTTTAATTTTATTGCTTAAATCGCATTTTCTCGGCGAGCTGAGCACTTTTTCTGAATTGTGCCGCTCCCGTCACTCTGGTTAGGTTGGCATCGAAAAAAACGCTCTCGGGTGCTTTAGAGTGCCGAGTTTATCACTGCGCATGAAGAAATGACCACCTCCAACGTTTGGTTTATGTTTTATAAGCATTTTTAATTTTATTGCTTAAATCGCATTTTCTCGGCGAGCTGAGCGCTTTTTCTGAATTGTGCCGCTCCCGTCACTCTGGTTAGGTTGGCATCGAAAAAAACGCTCTCGGGTGCTTTAGAGTGCCGAGTTTATCACTGCGCATGAAGAAATGACCACCTCCAACGTTTGGTTTATGTTTTATAAGCATTTTTAATTTTATTGCTTAAATCGCATTTTCTCGGCGAGCTGAGCGCTTTTTCTGAATTGTGCCGCTCCCGTCACTCTGGTTAGGTTGGCATCGAAAAAAACGCTCTCGGGTGCTTTAGAGTGCCGAGTTTATCACTGCGCATGAAGAAATGACCACCTCCAACGTTTGGTTTATGTTTTATAAGCATTTTTAATTTTATTGCTTAAATCGCATTTTCTCGGCGAGCTGAGCACTTTTTCTGAATTGTGCCGCTCCCGTCACTCTGGTTAGGTTGGCATCGAATAAAACGCTCTCGGGTGCTTTAGAGTCCGAGTTTATCACTGCGCATGAAGAAATGACCACCTCCAACGTTTGGTTTATGTTTTATAAGCATTTTTAATTTTATTGCTTAAATCGCATTTTCTCGGCGAGCTGAGCACTTTTTCTGAATTGTGCCGCTCCCGTCACTCTGGTTAGGTTGGCATCGAAAAAAACGCTCTCGGGTGCTTTAGAGTGCCGAGTTTATCACTGCGCATGAAGAAATGACCACCTCCAACGTTTGGTTTATGTTTTATAAGCATTTTTAATTTTATTGCTTAAATCGCATTTCTCGGCGAGCTGAGCACTTTTTCTGAATTGTGCCGCTCCCGTCACTCTGGTTAGGTTGGCATCGAAAAAAAAACGCTCTCGGGTGCTTTAGAGTGCCGAGTTAATCACTGTGCATGAAGAAATGACCACCTCCAACGTTTGGTTTATGTTTTATAAGCATTTTTAATTTTATTGCTTAAATCGCATTTTCTCGGCGAGCTGAGCGCTTTTTCTGAATTGTGCCGCTCCCGTCACTCTGGTTAGGTTGGCATGGAAAAAAACGCTCTCGGGTGCTTTAGAGTGCCGAGTTATCACTGCGCATGAAGAAATGACCACCTCCAACGTTTGGTTTATGTTTTATAAGCATTTTTAATTTTATTGCTTAAATCGCATTTTCTCGGCGAGCTGAGCGCTTTTTCTGAATTGTGCCGCTCCCGTCACTCTGGTTAGGTTGGCATCGAAAAAAACGCTCTCGGGTGCTTTAGAGTGCCGAGTTTATCACTGCGCATGAAGAAATGACCACCTCCAACGTTTGGTTTATGTTTTATAAGCATTTTTAATTTTATTGCTTAAATCGCATTTACTCGGCGAGCTGCATTTTCTCGGCGAGCTGAGCACTTTTTCTGAATTGTGCCGCTCCCGTCACTCTGGTTAGGTTGGCATGGAAAAAAACGCTCTCGGGTGCTTTAGAGTGCCGAGTTTATCACTGCGCATGAAGAAATGGCCACCTCCAACGTTTGGTTTATGTTTTATAAGCATTTCTAATTTTATTGCTTAAATCGCATTTTCTCGGCGAGCTGAGCACTTTTTCTGAATTGTGCCGCTCCCGTCACTCTGGTTAGGTTGGCATGGAAAAAAACGCTCTCGGGTGCTTTAGAGTGCCGAGTTTATCACTGCGCATGAAGAAATGACCACCTCCAACGTTTGGTTTATGTTTTATAAGCATTTTTAATTTTATTGCTTAAATCGCATTTTCTCGGCGAGCTGAGCACTTTTTCTGAATTGTGCCGCTCCCGTCACTCTGGTTAGGTTGGCATGGAAAAAAACGCTCTCGGGTGCTTTAGAGTGCCGAGTTTATCACTGCGCATGAAGAAATGGCCACCTCCAACGTTTGGTTTATGTTTTATAAGCATTTTTAATTTTATTGCTTAAATCGCATTTTCTCGGCGAGCTGAGCACTTTTTCTGAATTGTGCCGCTCCCGTCACTCTGGTTAGGTTGGCATCGAAAAAAACGCTCTCGGGTGCTTTAGAGTGCCGAGTTTATCACTGCGCATGAAGAAATGACCACCTCCAACGTTTGGTTTATGTTTTATAAGCATTTTTAATTTTATTGCTTAAATTGCATTTTCTCGGCGAGCTGAGCACTTTTTCTGAATTGTGCCGCTCCCGTCACTCTGGTTAGGTTGGCATGGAAAAAATCGCTCTCGGGTGCTTTAGAGTGCCGAGTTTATTACTGCGTAATAAGAAATGACCATCTACAACGTTTGGTTTATGTTTTATAAGCATTTTTAATTTTATTGCTTAAATCGCATTTTCTCGGCGAGCTGAGCACTTTTTCTGAATTGTGCCGCTCCCGTCACTCTGTTTAGGTTGGCATGGAAAAAAACGCTCTCGGGTGCTTTAGAGTGCCGAGTTTATCACTGCGCATGAAGAAATGACCACCTCCAACGTTTGGTTTATGTTTTATAAGCATTTTTAATTTTATTGCTTAAATCGCATTTTCTCGGCGAGCTGAGCGCTTTTTCTGAATTGTGCCGCTCCCGTCACTCTGGTTAGGTTGGCATCGAAAAAAACGCTCTCGGGTGCTTTAGAGTGCCGAGTTTATCACTGCGCATGAAGAAATGACCACCTCCAACGTTTGGTTTATGTTTTATAAGCATTTTTAATTTTATTGCTTAAATCGCATTTCTCGGCGAGCTGAGCACTTTTTCTGAATTGTGCCGCTCCCGTCACTCTGGTTAGGTTGGCATCGAAAAAAACGCTCTCGGGTGCTTTAGAGTGCCGAGTTTATCACTGCGCATGAAGAAATGACCACCTCCAACGTTTGGTTTATGTTTTATAAGCATTTTTAATTTTATTGCTTAAATCGCATTTTCTCGGCGAGCTGAGCACTTTTTCTGAATTGTGCCGCTCCCGTCACTCTGGTTAGGTTGGCATCGAAAAAAACGCTCTCGGGTGCTTTAGAGTGCCGAGTTTATCACCGCGCATGAAGAAATGACCACCTCCAACGTTTGGTTTATGTTTTATAAGCATTTTTAATTTTATTGCTTAAATCGCATTTTCTCGGCGAGCTGAGCGCTTTTTCTGAATTGTGCCGCTCCCGTCACTCTGGTTAGGTTGGCATCGAAAAAAAAACGCTCTTGGGTGCTTTAGAGTGCCGAGTTTATCACTGCGCATGAAGAAATGACCACCTCCAACGTTTGGTTTATGTTTTATAAGCATTTTTAATTTTATTGCTTAAATCGCATTTTCTCGGCGAGCTGAGCACTTTTTCTGAATTGTGCCGCTCCCGTCACTCTGGTTAGGTTGGCATGGAAAAAAACGCTCTCGGGTGCTTTAGAGTGCCGAGTTTATTACTGGGTAATAAGAAATGACCATCTACAACGTTTGGTTTATGTTTTATAAGCATTTTAAATTTTATTGCTTAAATCGCATTTTCTCGGCGAGCTGAGCACTTTTTCTGAATTGTGCCGCTCCCGTCACTCTGGTTAGGTTGTCATCGAAAAAAACGCTCTCGGGTGCTTTAGAGTGCCGAGTTTATCACTGCGCATAAAGAAATGACCACCTCCAACGTTTGGTTTATGTTTTATAAGCATTTTTAATTTTATTGCTTAAATCGCATTTTCTCGGCGAGCTGAGCACTTTTTCTGAATTGTGCCGCTCCCGTCACTCTGGTTAGGTTGGCATCGAAAAAAACGCTCTCGGGTGCTTTAGAGTGCCGATTTATCACTGTGCATGAAGAAATGACCACCTCCAACGTTTGGTTTATGTTTTATAAGCATTTTTAATTTTATTGCTTAAATCGCATTTTCTCGGCGAGCTGAGCACTTTTTCTGAATTGTGCCGCTCCCGTCACTCTGGTTAGGTTGGCATGCGAAAAAAACGCTCTCGGGTGCTTTAGAGTGCCGAGTTTATCACTGCGTCATAAGAAATGACCACCTCCAACGTTTGGTTTATGTTTTATAAGCATTTTTAATTTTATTGCTTAAATCGCATTTTCTCGGCGAGCTGAGCACTTTTTCTGAATTGTGCCGCTCCCGTCACTCTGTTTAGGTTGGCATCGGAAAAAAACGCTCTCGGGTGCTTTAGAGTGCCGAGTTTATCACTGCGCATGAAGAAATGACCACCTCCAACGTTTGGTTTATGTTTTATAAGCATTTTTAATTTTATTGCTTAAATCGCATTTTCTCGGCGAGCTGAGCGCTTTTTCTGAATTGTGCCGCTCCCGTCACTCTGGTTAGGTTGGCATCGAAAAAAACGCTCTCGGGTGCTTTAGAGTGCCGAGTTTATCACTGCGCATGAAGAAATGACCACCTCCAACGTTTGGTTTATGTTTTATAAGCATTTTTAATTTTATTGCTTAAATCGCATTTTCTCGGCGAGCTGAGCGCTTT